>NC_056729.1:1332616634-1332759134 GCF_019279795.1 Protopterus annectens | reverse complement strand
AAACGAACTTCCACAACACACCATGCACACATAATTCAATATACTGATGACTTAACTCTCGTTTGTACAGCACAATCACTAAATGAACTGCAAAAGAACACTCAAAACTCTTTCTGTGCATTAGAATCCTGGCTAAAAGAGATTAGCTTACTTCTAAACTCCAATAAAACAAAACGTATGCTGTTCATCCTAAAACAATACCCCAAATAAAATTATTCATTCAATATAACAAGCTCAAAAAACACTAAAATGGAAACATTAACCCAAGGAAGCTGCAGCAGGACTAGCCGCCCGGCAGTGTGAACACTGGCTCTAGTGACACCCCAACTTCATGTGGAAAATGGAGAAAAGTGACTGTGGATAGATGATGGATGGATTAACCCCAGCAAACTTATTAGGTGTTATCATCTACAACAACATCAGATCTCACCAACATATCTTAACAATCAAAAAGACCCACCAAAAACTAGTCTTCCTCCATAGAGCCAAACAATTCCTTAGTGATTCCAGAAGGACAACACTAGTCTCAGCCAACTTCTTTCCATCACTACTATATGATTTTCCAGTCCTTGCTAACCTAAATGCCACACACTCAGCCAAACTCTCCTCCTGCTATAACAAAACTGCTAAAGTCACAGATAAACCTTACATATAGGACACATCACTATCATACCTGAAGGCAACTAAACTATCCCGAACTACCCAACTACTTACTGTACAACTGCAAACTGAACACAGTCTTATACACTCACCAGAACATTGCCCAGCAATAAAAGGCACACCAATAGTATGGCCCAAATGGGGATCACTGTCATGGACATGAATTTTAACTATGAATAATAACTCAGCAGGAGAATCTCTGTACTCACACTATGTCTCTAAAATCTGAAATGACATCCCAAAAGAACTAAAACCTGGTGAAAAACATTCCAGTTTTAAAAAAATGGTTAAACAACATGTAAGTCAGTCTTGGATGTGCACACGTCTCTTTCTCCAGACTGACTTTTTTTCCTCAGTCCATCTTTCCTGTACTTTCCCGCCACTTTTTTGCTTCCATCTAAACTGCCTCTTAGCTGTCTACCTTACTTACTCTTTTTCCAACACTGCCTGCTGTTCTGTCTGCTTACTGCCCTATCAATCACCCCAACTGAAATCAAACTTACATTGTATTACTGTAACTAACAGACTAACACCTTACTCTTTCCAGTAAACCCATAGTTCTTTAAGAGCATTATAGTCTTACCTGTTTTATCTGTACTTACATTGTCTCCAATGTTTCTTCTGCTACTTGCAAATGCCTAAATACTTTTCCTCATCACAGTAGTTTGTTACCATATAAAAGAATTTTAAGTGTCTTGCCTGAAATGCATCGTTTACTGACTATCTTAAATATAATACAATGTATAAAAGATATCTTTGCATCTTTTCAAACACATACTCTACTGTCTACAGTACTAAAATATGTATATGATGTGTTATCTGAATATAACACAACTCTGCACAATTTTTTATCCTGTGCTATTTGATTGCAATATAATGCTGTAAAGATTTTGTATTCTATGCTATCGTATCATGCTGGATCATTTCTACGCGGGCCTCTGTTGAAAAAGGGCACTGCCCATTTGGACTTTCTTGATCACCATTATCATCATCCCCTTTTTTCCCATTTTTTTCTACATGGGGTTGGGGTATCGTGTTAACTGTCGCCAACTCTCTTGAGTCAGTGCCACTCTCCTGCCTTCTTCAACACTCATGCCTGACTGTCGCAGATCTTCTTTCACACAATCCATCCACCTCTTTGCTGTATGCCCTCGCTTCCTCTTACCTTCTTCCTGTCTGTCCCAAATCTCCCTCACCAGATTGTCTTCTGCTTTTCTACACATGTGCCCATACCATCGTAATCTGTTTTCTTTGATCTTTTCTGCAACTGGAGCTACTTTGGCTTCTGCTCTTATGTCCTCATTTCTTCGCCTGTCCTGCAGTGTGCATCTTACCACCTTTCTCAGGCACTTCATTTCCATCACCTCTAGCTTCTTCAACTGTTCTGCCTTTACTGCCCAGGTTTCTGTACCATACAATAGTACTGGTCGCACCACTGTCTTGTACACCTTACTTTTCAGCTTCTCTGGCATTCTTCTGTCATAGAATACACCTGATACTCTATGCCAGTTGGCTGCAGCCCCTCTGATTCTAGCTTTGACCTCTTCATTCAGACTACCCTTCTCCTCAACCACCCCTTCCAGATACTTGAAGCTGTTTACCTGTTCCACTATCTTCCCATCTATCTCTGTTCTCAGCTTCATCTGATTTCCCCAATCTGATGCCATTACCACTGTCTTATCTGTGCTTAGTTTCATCCCATGTGCCTTCAGATTTGCATTCCATTCTCCTATCCTTTGCTGAAGTTCTAGATCAGAGTCTGCCTGTACTGCCACATCGTCTGCATACAGCAGCTTTGTTGATCTCTCCCCTCCAACCTGTTTGCTGATGTAGTCCATCACCAGTATGAACAGCAGTGGGCTCAGAGCTGAACCATGGTGTATACCCACTCCCACTGGGAACCCCTCAGTGAGGCCAAACACTGTTCGTATTTGAGTCACTGGGTCCTTGTGCATAGCCTGTACTAATTCTACCAATGTTTCTGGGACTTCAAACCACCGCAGTACTGCCCAGATCAGCTTTCTTGGGACCTTGTCATATGCTTTCTCCAAGTCTAGGAATGCCCAGTTGGACTCTCTCCTCATCTCTAGCTTCTTCTCATGTATCTGTCTCAATGCAAACATCGGGTCAATTGTGCTGTATCCTGATCTGAATCCAAACTGCTCATCTCCCATCTTACATTCTACTGCTCTACATATCCATTTATCAATCATCCTCTCCAGAACTTTCATGCAATGTGGTAGGAGTTTGATGCCTCTGTACTGCCCACCGTTGTGGATGTCCCCTTTGTTCTTGTACACTGGCATGAGTATGCTTATTCTCCAGTCATCTGGGATACACCTTTCTCTCCACACTGCTATTAGTACCCTCAGTAGCCATTTCTCCCTTATCTCACCCAGCATCTTTATCATATCTGCTGTGCCTCATCTGAGCCTGCTGCCTTCCCTGACTTTATCTTCCTTAGTGATGTTCTTACTTCTTCTAAGGTGGGCTTCTTTTCTTCTCTCATCGTAGGCTGTTTCTGGGTCAGTACAGCTTCTGTGGGTTTTTTTTCAGAAGCTGCTGGAAATACTCCTTCCATATGCCTTTGATGTCCTGTGGACTGGTGAGCAGGTTGTTGCTGGCATCCCTTATGAAGGGTGCCTGACTATCTTCTTTATCTTTCTGGCTTTGCCTATCAACCTTTAATAGTTTCTTAGTGCCCCTTTCTGAGTCACTTTCCAGAAGTTGGTAGAGTGCCTCCGATGCCCTATCCTTTGCTATTGCAACTTCTTTCTTAGCTTCTTTGTTAACCAACCAGTATTCTTTTCTAGCCTGGTCAGTGTTTTCTGTCTCCCACTTCTTCCTGCACTCCTTTATTTTGATGATTTCCTGGACTTCTGCATTCCATCACCAGCTTTCCTTATGTACCTTATTTCCATACCTGGCTCAGACAAATATCTTTTCTGTAGTCCTAACACATGCTGTTTTCATGCACTGCAACTCTTCTTCAACTCCACCTGTTACTTCTCTTCTTGGGGTGCTAAAGCCCTGAGTAATTCCTTGAAATTCTGCACTTTATCTCCAGTCAATTTCCAGGTCTTTAGCCTGGTCTCTGCTGACCTTAGAGCCTTCTCTGACCACTGCTTGCAGCTGATTGTGGCAACTAATGGTTTATACAGTGGGCCGACTCTTTCACTGGGGATGACTCATGGATTCTACCCCAGTGCCTTTTTCTTACTAGGAGGAAGTCTACCTGAGTTGCATGTGGGCTACTCTTGTATGTGATCTTGTGACTGTCTCTCTTTCTGAACCATGTGTTTGCTACTATCAAGCTATTTGCTAGACAGAAGACTAGAATGGCTTCTCCTTCTTTATTCCTGTTGCCCCACCCATGTGGGCCCAGGCAGCCCTCATAGCCTGTTCTGTCTATCCCGATATGTGCATTCAAGTCACCCATTATCAACACCAATTCATGTTGTCCTGCTTTATCTAGTAGGTCCTGCAACTGCTGTCTGAATGCACTCTTTTCCTCACTATCACAACCCTGCTGTGGGGCATAGGCTGAGATTATGAATACTGCCCTATCATTACACTGCAGTCTGACTGCCATGAGTCTGTCATTAATTCCGATGATATCCCTCACTGACTTTTGAAGCCTCTGTCTCACCACAATTCCTACACCATGTCTAGCCTGTCCACCACCTGAGTAGTAGAGTCTGGATCCCAAGCCAAGTGGCTTTGTTGCACTGCCCTTTCATCTCATCTCTTGGATACATAGGATGTCCAGCCTCCTCCGTATCATCATGTCATCCACTTCCAAGCTGTGTCCTGTCAGTGAACCTACATTAAGCATAGCAATTCTCAGTTCATGTTTGGCAGGTTGGTTGGTTTTACATCCAGCTTTCACTCAGCAGAGCTATCCCAGGTAACCCAAGCTGGGCAACTAGACACCGGCAGGCCAGTAGCCTATTGACCCAGGGCTGCTGGGCTTTATGGTGGGCACACACTGGCCAATAGGGGCCAAAAAGAGAAAAGGACTTTCTTGATCAACAAAGACAAATAAATACTAGGAAAAAAAGACAGCGCATAAAACAAATAGGTCTACATGAATGAAAGCGTCCCTGCTCCCCTAGATGGTGTTAACAATGATATCACACAACACTGGAGAAAATTTTCTTACCCCTCTGTCATTTGGTATCATTCAAACACTATCAACACCATTCAGTAGCAACATAAGTTAAATATATGAACCTGCAATTCCCCTCATTTACATTGATATCCTGTAATGGAATACACCACTGATGTACATTTTTAATGTAAAACTAGTGGATTAATTCTTACAAACTACATGACTTATAAACATATATATATATATATATATATATATATATATATATATATATATATATATACACACACATAAATATATGTATGTATAGCTTTACTATCAAAAGTGTGTATGACGCAATGAATTCCGTTCATTTGCGTGAGTTACATCACTGAAAATGGCAGAGGAAGAAGGTCAATATGTTGAATTTAATGCAGATTATTCAAATTCAACATTATTCGACATACTACTTCAACTGCACCTTTGACAACAGTAACTGAAGTTATAGTTTTCAGCAGTATGAACATACTGCTCACACTGAACTGCATGTTTTTGCAGGGGGCAAGCTCCCCTGCACTGCCCCATGTGGGCTGTGCCCCCCACACCCCCTGCAAATTATATATTCCAACTCTGAGATCACACTACAGTGAGGAAAAGGTTAAATTTCCCAATCCACACTTGTACCACAATCTCTAATATTAAGGTCGACCACATATGTGCGAATGCACAGTACATTCGCTGAACCGGAGACTTGAAAACATGAAGGTTTGGCAACACGGGAGTCAGCTAGCTGTTATTTGATATCCCATGTTCTCTGAACCTTCACTCAAACATTTGATAGTAAACTGTATGTATATACATAGAGAGAGAGAGAGAGAGACAGTATTCTATGTATATACAGATATGCATGTGTATGTACACACACACACACACACACACACACACACACACACACACACATACAAATATTCATAATTAAAGTAAAACAAGTGCATGATTTGCATGGAAACTATGTAAGTATCTCACAAACGGCTTCCACCTCTTGAAATATAATCTCAATGAATCTACAAAGAACGACAGTTTATCAAAATGCCAAACTATCTTACACAGACACAGACCAGTTTTGCTTATAGCACTGTCAGTGTAATCTACAAACCAATTAAACCAATGCATTTTTTTATAAAATAAAATCAAAATCACATGACTGAATAAAAAAAAATGTCTGAAGGCTGATAATGATCAATAAATGTATTTAATGCAGACATACAGGGTAGTGGAATGTAGTGAGTATGGAAACTACATTTATTGTAAATATATATGAAAATGAAATACTTTACTTCACTTAATATAACTAGAACTTCTGAAAGAAGGCATTTAAATATCTGCACTTCTTAATGGGTAATTTACATGGCCATCTGCTTCAGCAGTACCTTAGATATAGGACAAAGTATAGTAGTCCACATAGGTTCATAGATTCTTTGGTATATACTAGTTTAATGACAACCAGGGCCTTTATCAGCTTAGCTGTGCAATCCAACAAAATTGTCTTCCTATGTATCATGGATGTTTATTAGGAGGGGGTATGTTAATTAGGATGTTTCTAGTGGTTATGTGGGTAGGGGTATGTTAATCTGGGCATTACTGTCTACCTGTGTCTATCAGAAACATGTGGGCAAGATCCTGGGTGAATTTCCAATTTCCCATCCAGTAGTCAATGTTATGCTTAAATAGGATTAGGGATGGATTCTGCTTCACATGGATAAGGAACTTGTTCCAAAGAATGGGAATCCCCTCAGACATACATCTGTCTCACTGACATGTCTTATTTATGTCACAAGCAAAATTTAAATCCTTGGATCTATTGGTTCTGATGCTGTTTACTTTGTGGGTGTGCAAAAGGTCCATCAGAGCTAGATCTGAGGATGTCTTGTATGCCAGGCATAGAGCACCTCTCAATAAGCTGTAGTAGACAGAGTACAGAAATACTAGATCCATATAGGACAATGTGTTTATACCATGGATTTCCTTGGTAAGGAACTTTTGTGGGTGTACCAACTTCAGCATATGTCTGGTTAAGTACATGCCAAAGGGGCAATCTACTCAATGATAGGTCTAATAAGGGCTGAATAAAGTGGCACTATGACCTCCTTGGACCTGGATGCCATGCTCTTTCTAATAAGTTGGGCAACACAGAATGATTTTCTTACTACCTTGGCCACATGTTGGCCAAAAGCCAGATTACTGTCTACATATGTTCCCAGATCTCTGACTACCAGGTCAACTCTGAGGGGTGTCTTATAGATGGAGTAATTAGCCTGGTTGGCAGTTTTCCCAAAAATCATTATAATGCATTTCTTGGCCCTGAGTTTTAGTCGATAAATTTGGCATGAGTCATTTGTCTGTGTCCCATAAGATGTTTGTGTCAGGAGAGGAATTTATGATAGCTCCCAATCTGCAGTCGTCTGTGAACTTAGTTAGTCAAAGGGCCATGACATTAACCGTTATACTTATGAGAAGTAGATGCCAAATAGGAGAGGTCCCTGCACACAGCCATAAGGGACCCCACTGATGACTGGTCTCTTAGTAGAGATGGTATCACCAATCTGATATTTTGGGTCCGGTCTGTGAGACAGATGTCAATTCAGTGAGTTATATAGGGGTTTATACCCATTTTGGTGAGTTTGCCAACTATGCCAGAGTGGAGTATTGTATCAAAAGCCTTATTCCAGGTAAGCAGTATGCACCATTTTCCCCTCTTCAATTGCCTTGGTGAATTTCTCAAAGAAGTCCACTAGGTTTAGTAGGTTTGACCTTCCCTTGACAAAAGCAAACTGGATTGGCTCCAGAGTTAGACATTTGACTATGTCTTTGTTGATCAGTTCCATGATAATTTGTTTTATGGCTTTGCATATCAGACTAGTCAGACTAAAAGGTCTGTAGTTTTAAGGGAGGGTTGATGGTTCACCCTTGTGAAGTGGAATAACCATTGCAGTCCTCCACTGTCATGGTACTAAGCCTGTTTTGAGGCTATAGTTGAAAAGTGACTCAAGTGGTTCTGATAGGTCATATTTCAGGCTATTTAGGAGGTATCCTGGGATATTGTGAGGGCCCATTGAGGCTCTGTTGTTGGCCTTAGTGAACTTTGAGCTGAATTTGTCAGCCAACAAATTCACTATGTTGCTCTGCTCAGTGAAGATCACGCCACTGGCTACCAGTTCATCAAACTAATGTGTGCTGCCTTTGAGGTTTCAGACATTGCTGTAGAAGGCCTTGTGGTTGTCTTCAGCCTGTGATCTTAACCTCATAATTGGTCTTGTTGGACTTAATTAATCCTCTTAGTTTCCTAGCTCCTGTCATTATGGGTTATTCTTCCTGATTTTAGGCATGACATTCTTCTTTTTGTTATATATCTTATTAAGGTTAGGATTCCAACAATGTGGTTTGTTTTTGGCTTATTTCTAGTAGGTACAGCAGCCTCTAAGCAGCCAGTTGGTTGGTTGTACAGGGTGACTATGAAAAATTCCTCAGAGGTTGCAGTGAATTCGGGGTTGGAAGGGGCAGTGCATTTTTACAAACTATTGATTGTAGTTTTCCTTGGAATAGTTGAATAGTTCCTAAGTGTTACAGGGTTTGATGGGTTTACGGAGTTGAATCTTATTTCAAAGGAGACAGCTTTGTGGTCCAACCTCACTAGTGAGAAAGTGGCATGGGGGGGGGGGGTCTCATTTATATTTATGTGAGTACTGGATCCAGTATGTGTGAACCTCTGGTAGGTGTGCTTACTATCTGGTCATAGTTATGCGTATGAGACAGTATATGTTTCCCAGTCTATACAGGAATACTTAAGTCTCCCATGACTAGGGTATTTAGTTTAATGGCGAGTGTCTCCAGTAGGTCTAGGTATGAGCTATGGGATTCTAGGGACACAGATGGTGACCTATAGCTTGCTAGGATATGATATAGAACTTTGTGGTGATTTGCATGTGGATAAATTCCAGGGCATCATCCTGTTTAATTGATGTGGAGTTATGCTTGTTTCTAATACAGATTGAGACTCCTCCATCTTTTGTCTCTGTCTGTGCAGCTGATGGTCTAAATGTGTGGAAGGCACTGAAGCCTCACACTACTGGAGTACTTTCTGCAGATTTAAACCATGCTTCAGTAATGGCACAGATATCAATATTCTCCAGAATGAGGAGAGCTTGTAGCGTGTGGAGTTTCTTGTTTAGGATCTATTGATCTGGAACATATTTAGGTTTCTTTGGGCTTTATTTGCTATGTTGGTAAGTTTAGTAGTTTGTCATTGCCTAAAAAAGGCTCTTAGGAGGTGAATAAGGTTTTAACCAATATTCAGAAGCCTAGGGGAAACAGGTGCAGACCATCCTTTGCAAAGCAACATGGTTTGTTAAAAATGTCTTCTACGCTGACATATACTGAATAATCCCTGGAAAGATAACAGAAACTAAGCCAATTATTGAGGTCAATCATCTTTTGTTTGCACTGTGGCATCATTGATGGTGAAGGTAAAATGCAAGGCACATACCTGCCTGAGACACACATTCTGAGAGAACAATGTCTCTCTTCATATAATCCAGGGAAGTACATCTCAGAACATTAATGCCCACATTGATTATGATAGAATCATACTGAAACCTGGAGTGTAGTGACTTGAGTCTGTGCGTAACTTGGTGGATCCTGACTCCAGATAACCAACTAACCATTATCTTTTCTTTGTTCAGGCAGGTGAGTGGGGCATCTGTGTGTTGTGCAATGGAGTTCCCTATGATAAGATTCCTGGGTAATGTGTTGGCTTACCTTTTGGGTTTTGTTCTTGAGGCTCCACTGGGTGTAAGCTGATGTGTGGAGTTTGGTGTTGCTTTTGGTGAGTGCTTTACAGATTGTTGAGGATAAGGCATTGCTTTTTATAAGCTTAGGAGGTTTTTGAGGTTTGGGAAGATTGCTTCTTAGTGCTTCCGCATAGGCCGGTCTATTTGTGTATGTTGTATACTATGTGTCGTGGATGCAGTGTGGTTGTTTTGACAAATTTGTTTGTATGCAAGGTTTTGCCTCCAGTGAATTGTGCATGCATGTCTCTTGCTTGCTGCGTTACTTTCCTTGAGGATTAAATGGTAGTCTGTAACCATGAGACAATTGCTACTCTGTCTCAGGATGCCAATGTCTACCAAGTTGGCTACGGAGTCATTTGGAAACTGCATAACCATGTTTTCCAGACCAGAAGTATAGCTGGCTCAACCAGTACCCTACCCCCTCTACAATGTAAGCTATCGGCTTACTATAAATCAGGGATTCAGTTATATAGAGGTCTCCTTGAGAAGTCTCTGGGGTTTGGCACTAGACTAGGTTAGATTGTGCTAAGATTTGATATTAGTGCTGCTTAATGTGCAAACTAGCTGCTCTAAGCTAGTCTTCATGCAATGTCTGTTTTAGATACACTAAATTACAGGTTTCTGTTCTAAGGAAAGTTTTATGGATAAAATTTAATTTCTGGACATTTGTGTCTGTACAGGGCACTGCTAACCTCTTGATGTAATGACACCATGAAAAATCTGTTGTGAGTGTAAATCTACAGCAAAACAACAAACTAACTTGACAAAGTAATTTCAAGTATTAGGGACCTTCAGAATGATTTAAAGGCAAAATCAGCAAATAAAGCAAAGTATAAAACAGTAGCACTGTAAACAGTTAACTGAAGTGCAAAATAATAAAATAGGTCTCTTATCTGCCAAAGGGTGGAGCAGGATTAATTCAGGACTTCATCAGAGTGTGGTAAGGGTGCCATGCAGATGGAAGCTCTGGGAAGATGATCAGGAGACATACCTCTCAACTATCAGGGTTTTGAAGAATGTCCAGACTTTTGCCTCACATTTTTGATCTGTTTCACATAAAATGTGTAGTTTTCTCTCAAATCACCATGGATTGAATTCACTGAATGATGACATACATTTGAGTTTCAGACTTGATATCCTTCGGAAAATGCATGCTAACACAAATCCTGTTATTCTGGTAATGTGGTAATGTTCTAAGTTTATAAAAGCAATATTTAAACTCTGCCCCTACTTTTGCCCCCCCCCCCCCAATTATTTTAGGCTTTGTCCAGATTTCTAAGAACTAAAAGGTATAGCAGGAGGCAATTTGTAGTAAGGGATATTTACTCAAGTTCAATACTGGTTTGCTAGGTGGGCAGTTAGTATTATGGCTATATGACTATATGACAAACATGAGTGGGGAATTGCCTAAATAGGTTACACAACATTGGTGGCATTAATTGAAAAGGTGGCAAAAGTGTTTGGTATAAACAGAAGCTAGAACATCCAAGTGTAGTAAATAATGACTGAAAGAATACAAAACCACCAAGGAAGCAAAGATTAAAAATACCACACAGGAACAGCAGACAGGATCCAAAGTTTAATTCTTTAGCGTCTCGACTTCACCAGTCTTCAAGAAGTATAAAATAAAACAACAGAACACTCCCCTTAAATACCCATCCCTAATAGAACAATTAAGAAAACAATTACATAATTATATCAAATATTTCCAATTAATTTCACAGTTAAGACCATTAGGAACCATAATATTATACTTCAAAATAAATAAAGATTCTTTATATAATAATTTCAGTTTCAACGTTTCCTCATCTCCTAGTTTAACAAAAACCTTTTCTAAAATAGTAGCCTGTAGTAATGTATAATGACTTTGATGCTGCTGCATGAAATGCACTACAATAGAACATTTTTTGATATCTTTAACATGTTCCTGTAATCGACATTTAAACATTCTTTTAGTCTCTCCTATGTATATTAAATTACATGGACAGCGTAGGGCATAAATAATACCTGAGGTATTACATGAAAAATTTCCTAAAACAGTGAAATTCTTCTTCCCCAGTTTCTGAAATGTTTGTACCACTAAATCACAGATGTTACATTTTCCACAAGGGAAAGTTCCCTTAGGTAGTGGGTTAATTATTAATCCTTCTGGGGGGAGGGCAATAAAATACGATCTGATAAGTTTGTCCACTAAACTAGTTCCTCTTTTATAACACAAAAACGGACAATAATTCAGTAACTTATTTAGCTTTCCATCCTTTAATAAAAATTTCCAATAATACTTAATTAAAATTGTTATGTGACTGAGCAACTTGTGTATCATGTATATATATATATATATATATATATATATATATATATATATATATATCGTATGTTTATATTTATCAGCTCTAGATACATAGTTTTTACCAATTTTATCCAGGGCATCAAAAATAGTAAATAATGAATACCCTCTATTCAAAAACATCTGTGAAGAAGAAATAATAGCCTTGGATAAATCGTCCACATTATTACAAATTCTACATACACGCACTAATTCTCCATATGGTAGAGAAGTAATTAAATGACTAGGATGAAAGCTAGAACCATGTAAAAATTGCCCCCATCATCAAATTTCCTAAACATGGAGGTAAGAATTTCACCAGTATTAGTACCTACCAAATGTACATCTAAAAAAAATCAACTTGTAATCCTAGTTGTAAACCATCAAAGGACAAATTATACTCATTACATTGCAAGTCATTCACAAAACTTTGACCTACCTCTATGCCATCTTGGCATAGGAAAATAAGATCATCTATGTATCTGTAGTATTTTTAACATTCTTTTTATAGAATTCATGTTGATAGATATACCTGTTTTCAAACAGGGCCATAAATAAATTGGCATAAGTAGGGGCAAAAGGTGCCCCCATAGCCGTACCCTGTAATTGATGGGAAATGTGATTATTAAATGAAAAATAATTATTTCTTAAACTGAATTCTATCCACTCAATAATATAATTTGACAATGGACAATCCTTTAAAATAGATTGTAAAGCTGAAATTCCATCTATATGTTTAATATTGGGATACAGACTTCTAACGTCTAAAGTCACCCAATACATTAGAATTCCAATCATACAGATTTTATTGAGAAAATCAAAAGAGTCCTTGATATAAGAATCCAATTGCTGTACACAAGGCAATAAAAAAACATAAATGTAGGTAAAGAGACTTGTAGGCTGGAGAGTAAAATACTTAAAATTTATTACAAAACACAGAATTAGGTAAGCGCTTTTGAGGCAATCCTCTTCTTCAGACCATAAAATAGAAATGAATTAACACACAAGGTTTAAATAAAACCAATAACCGATAAAAATTCTTTAAAAATCAGTGGGGCAACCCTCTTTTTTTCAAGAGAGGTTTTAAGGATACAGTACTGTTAAGACCAGGTGATAAGTACGCCTTAAAGTCCACTATCCACCTTAATTCAACATATACAGTTTCATTGTTAATATCACCTTCTCTAAGGCTCACATTAATTTTCTGCAAGACCAAAAATTTAAAACTGTGCTACCACAGTCTAAAACATGCTTAGCTAATGAATTAGTAAGTTTGCTGTTCCTAATGTCATTAAGATGTTCCATCACTCTCTCCTTCATAGTTCTATTGGTTTTACCTATGCCTCCTGTGGAAGGTTGGGCGCCGGGCTGGCAACGCGAAACCGTAAAACTCCACTGCCAATCATGAGCGGACAGGTGATCCACTGTGGTGACCCCCTAACAGGGAAAAGCCGAAAGAAGAAGAAGAAGAATGCACTACAAAGATTGCACTTGGCAAAATACACAATGTTTTTAGTAGAACAATCTGCATAAAATAGAAACTCTACAGGTTTCTGATGCACAGGGTGTGGAATCATGCAGGTGGACCAAATACCTTTACAAATTCTGCAGTTTCTACATGGGAAAGTCCCTCTACGCTGTGAAACAAACCTATCACTTGTTTTATTCTGTTTATAGCAGAGTTTCTTTTTCAAATTCTTGCCATTTTTAAAACTAAAACTGGGTGTAGAACTAACAACCCGGCTAATCTCGGGGTCACTGAGAAGAATGGGCCAGTTCATTTTAATGATGTGACATGTCTTGTAGGCATCATTAGAAAAAGTAAGATATAGCCTATTGACAGGTGATGAGGAGGCTTGTTTTTTCAGGGGGTACATTCACTAAGTGCTCATCTGAGTAGTAGGGTTTAGTTTTGTGACATTCATATAAGTCTACTTCAACTATCCCTTTATCAATATCATCCCGCTTGTATCCTCTCTCAACAAACTCTGCGGTGAGACGACTCATGGCATCTATTAATTCTTCCCTATCTGTATGCAGTCTCTTACAACATAAGACTTTGTTCTTCACTATATTCCTAGTAATGTGCCTAGGGTGCATACTAGAACGGTGAAGAATATTGTTCTTCCTACAGTCCTTCCTATGTATCCTTGTCGAGATATTACCAAATATGTTTTTGTTAAGATTTACATCCAGAAAGTTGATTTCCTCTTTGGAGTAACTAAGGGAGAAGAAAATGTATCCAGTGGTGTTGTCAAGTGACGTCGCAAATGTATCCAATTGCGTCTCATCACCATGCCAAGCAAGAAAGATATCATCCACAAAACGTTTGCAAAATGTAATGTGCTGCTTGTACATGTCAGAGGTATACATCATTTCTTTCTCCCATTGAGCCAGCCAAAACAATATTGGCATATGTATTGGCACATGCTGTGCCCATAGCAACTCCCACTTTTTGGAGAAAGAACTCTTTTTCAAACAAAAAAAATTATTCTCTACAATCAAGTCTAGAAGAGCACATATCATATTGATTTTGATATTACTGAAATTGCTTTCTTTGATAAGAAATTGCCTGACATTCTCAACCCCTTTATCACTGGAGATAACCGTGAACAAGGAGTTCACGTCCAATCTAACAAAAATCACATCAGTTAAATTTACTGCTTGTTGAGTCTCAGCCCAGTCATAAAGGTGTTCTAAAAACTGTTTACTGTCATGAAGGACAGTAATTACCTTATTCAACACAAACCTTAGCTGCTTTTCTACATATATAGACATTGGCTCTGTGAGCCAACCTCTTCCCGATACAACGGGTCGAAGTGGGGGATTTCGTGCATCCTTGTGCACTTTTGGAAGACCATAAATTGTTGGTATAGTCGGATGCTCTACAATAAAATAGTTGTAAAGACTATAGTCTATTTGGTCAGTCATAAGCAAATCATATAAAAAGAAATTCAGTCTGTTGATAATACCATTAACCTGAAATTTCTGTAATATGATATACACTTTTTCGTCATGGAGCATGCTAAACATCCTATCAATATAGTCTTCAGTATCAAACACGACAATTCCACCCCCCTTGTCTGCAGGTCTAATAAAGTATTCTGCATTATTTAGTGTTCGTAAAGCCTCATTCTCTTTGGTAGTCAAATTATAAAACCTACTACTAGATCTCAACATAGCAGTTTTCCTAAGGTCATCTTCACACATCTTTACAAAGGCATTCATAGCAGGGGAATTATTAGGAACGAAGCAACTTGGTTTCTTAAAAATGCATCCATCAATATTATTCACATTGTTGTCATCATAGATAACTTTCAACATTGTATTCCTGGCAAACAGATTAATATCTAAGATGGTATCTACTAAATTCTTACCACAAGCTGGAAGCTGCAGGAGACGGGGAAGGATAGAATCCAACCTTACACCTCAGAGCCGAGGCCCGAACACACAGGCTCACAGATAGATGACTTGGTTTTCAATTTATCTTCTGTTGCTCTTACCAAAGAGGAACTCTCGGTCCTGAACAAAGGACTATCCTTCATACCAGCTTGTGGTATGAATTTAGTAGATACTATCTTAAATATTAATCTGTTTGCCAAGAATACAATGTTGAAAGTTATCTACGATGACAACAATGTGAATAATATTGATGGATGCATTTTTAAGAAACCAAGTTGCTTCGTTCCTAATAATTCCCCTGCTATGAATGCCTTTGTAAAGATGTGTGAAGATGACCTTAGGAAATCTGCTATGTTGAGATCTAGTAGTAGGTTTTATAATTTGACTACCAAAGAGAATGAGTCTTTACGAACACTAACTAATGCAGAATACTTTATTAGACCTGCAGACAAGGGGGTGGAATTGTTGTGTTTGATACTGAAGACTGAAGAAATTTCAGGTTAATGGTATTATCAACAGACTGAATTTCTTTTTATATGATTTGCTTATGACTGACCAAATGGACTATAGTCTTTACAACTATTTTAGTGTAGAGCATCCGACTATACCAACAATTTATGGTCTTCCAAAAGTGCACAAGGATGCACGAAATCCCCCACTTCGACCCGTTGTATCGGGAAGAGGTTGGCTCACAGAGCCAATGTCTATATATGTAGAAAAGCAGCTAAGGTTTGTGTTGAATAAGGTAATTACTGTCTTTCTTGACAGTAAAATGTTTTAGAATACCTTTATGACTGGGCTGAGACTCAACAAGCAGTAAATTTAACTGATGTGATTTTTGTTACATTGGACGTGAACTCCTTGCTCATGGTTATCCCCAATGATGAAGGAATTGAGAATGTCAGGCAATTTCTTATCAAGGAAAGTGATTTCAGTAATACCAAAATCAATATATGTGCTCTTCTAGACTTGATTCTAGAGAATAATGTTTTTTTTGTTTGAAAGAGAGTTCTTTCTCCAAAAGGTGGGAGTTGCTATGGGCACGGCATGTGCCAATACATATGCCAATATTGTTTTGGCTGGCTCAATGGGAGAAAGAAATGATGTATACCTCTGACATGTACAAGCAGCACATTACATTTTACGAACATTTTGTGGATGATATCTTTCTTGCTTGGCATGGTGATGAGTCACAATTTGATACATTTGCTAGGTTACTTGACAACACCACTGGATACCTTTTCTTCTCCCTTAGTTACTCCAAAGAGGAAATCAACTTTCTGGATGTAAATGTTAACAAAACTATATTTGGTAATATCTTGACAAGGATACATAGGAAGGACTGTAGGAAGAACAATATTCTTCACCGTTCTAGTATGCACCCTAGGCACATTACTATGAATATAGTGAAGAACCAAGTCTTATGTTGTAAGAAACTGCATACAGATAGGGAAGAATTAATAGATGCTATGAGTCATCTCACCTCAGAGTTTGTTGAGAGAGGATACAAGAGGGTTGATACTGATAAAGTGATAGTTGAAGTAGACTTATATGAACATCACAAAACTAAACCCTACTACTCAGATGAGCACTTAGTGAATGTACCCCCGGAAAAACAAGCCTCCTCATCACCTTTCAATAGGCTATGTCTTACTTTTTCTAATGATGTCTACAACACATGTGACATCATTAAAAAGAACTGGCCCATTCTTCTCAGTGACCCTGAGATTAGCCGGGTTGTTAGTTCTACACCCAGTTTTAGTTTTAAAAATGGCAAAAATGTGAAAAAGAAACTCTGATATAAACAGAATAAAACAAGTGATAGGTTTGTTTCACAGCGTAGAGGGACTTTCCCATGTAGAAACTGCAGAATTTGTAAAGGTATTTGGTCCACCTGTATGATTCCACACCCTGTGCATCAGAAACCTGTAGAGTTTCTATTTTATGCAGATTGTTCTACTAAAAACATTGTGTATTTTGCCAAGTGCAATCTTTGTAGTGCATTCTTCTTCTTCTTCTTTCGGCTTTTCCCTGTTAGGGGGTCACCACAGCGGATCACCTGTCCGCTCATAATTGGCAGTGGAGTTTTACGGTGTCGCGTTGCCAGCCCGGCGCCCAACCTTCCACAGGAGGCATAGGTAAAACCAATAGAACTATGAAGGAGAGAGTGATGGAACATCTTAATGACATTAGGAACAGCAAACTTACTAATGCATTAGCTAAGCATGTTTTAGACTGTGGTGATCAGCACAGTTTTAAATTTTTGGTCTTGCAGAAAATGAATGTGAGCCTTAGAGAAGGTGATATTAACAATGAAACTGTATATGTTGAATTAAGGTGGATAGTGGACTTTAAGGCGTACTTATCACCTGGTCTTAACAGTACTGTATCCTTAAAATCTCTCTTGAAAAAAAGAGGGTTGCCCCACTGATTTTTAAAGAATTTTTATTGGTTATTGGTTTTATTTAAACCTTGTGTGTTAATTCATTTCTATATTAAGGTCTGATGAAGAGGATTGCCTCGAAAACACTTACCTAATTCTGTGTTTTGTAATATATTTTAAGTATTTTACTCTCCAGCCTGCAAGTCTCTTTACCTACATTTATACTTACATTTTTGGGATTTTGGTTCCACCATCTCTCTATTTTCTACAATAAAAAAACATGTAAAACTATACCAATATTATGTAGAAAATAATTAGTCGCTGCCACTATGGGTCTGCCCGGCGGCTTAACCCCATTCTTGTGTAACTTCAGCAAGCAGTAAAAGGTAGCTATGGTACATTTATCTATATTAAATTTTTTATTTACATCCTCTTTTGTCAAATATCCTAAACGCTGTCCTTTCTCTATAATGGATAAGTATTGTTTTAATGCCCCATAATAAGTCTGAATCTCAACAACTTTATAAACATTCCCATCATTTAAATGTGAGTAACACATCTCAAGATATTGCTTATAATGCAAAATCACAATTGTATTCCCTTTGTCAGCTGGTTTTATAATGAGATGTTTATTTTGAGCCAATTCTTTTAAGGCTATCCATTCCAATTTAATTAGATTATAACATATTGGAGACTTAAACTAATTAAATTCATAATACATTTGTTCCAGTTCAAACGTAACATGGCCATAAAATTCTTAACATTTTCATTATTAAAAGCTAGTATAAAAATACTCCTATATTTGATTCCAGATGTATTAAGAGAACAATATGCATTAAAAGTAATGTCATGTCCAGTTTCAATAAAAGAAAAATTATCCAAATTACAAGAAAAATATTCATCATCAGACAAACTGTCATTGATATCACTCACATTATGGTCAAAATGGCATCTTAACTGTATTTTTCGTGATAACCTAAAATGTTCTTGTTCCATACCATGCCATGATGGCAAAACAGTAGGCATAAACTTTAAGCCCAAATTTAAAACCTCCAACTGTTCATTAGACAAAGAACATCCAGATAAATTTACAACTAATGAAACATCATTAGCGACGGCACCATTACTGCCATCTACAACATTTAGAGTTCTGCTTAAAATGTCCTTCACCTGCAGGCAAAGATGCTGCATTTTCTCTTTTTCAATTGTAGTTCCTTTCTTCTTCTCCTTGTTGTGCTCAAAAACATTGTTGGTGTGCCGTTGGCTGTTGGGCTGGTGGTAATGACGGAAAAGACCTGGAATCACCCTCTGAGTCTGTAGAAAATGAAGTACCTTCTGAAGAAACAAATGACACTGAGGTATTCTTTTTAAAACCTCCCTTCTGACGTAGGGAGGATGCCATCTTTTTCGCCTTTCGATTGGTGTCCTATAGAAATGCCCTCGCTACATTTTAATCACTGATATCTCTATTAATTTTGTTTGTTTTCTGTTCAACGATATCAGCCTCTAACTTCTTTAATCTCTCATTTATGTTAATCAACAAGTTCTCAGTTTCTACAGCCCCAACTTTTTGAGTAAGTTCCAAATTAACTTGCTTAATTTCTTCTTTAAGCTTTTTTTGTTTTATACAATCTTGTTCATTCAAAATGTTCACCCATTCCATCACACATTTATGCGCTGCACTAAGGCAACGATCTCTAAAAACTTTCTCAGTGCTATCGCTAATGTCAAAAGGTATGGATGGTGATTTAAAAGCACGGAGGCCTCTTGGAGAAATGTCCAGGTCTAAGTACCTTTGCAGACTCAAGATATTGAAATAACATTCAGTCTCTTTTTGTAACAAATGTTCCAGTTTGTCTAACACAGTTTGTGCTTCAACTGGAAAAGAAGCAGTCTTATTGTCGCCCACAGATGCAAATGGATTACTCATTCTGTGGACTCTATCTTGAATTAACCGGTTCATAAAAGCCGGTATAGCTTCTCCCTCATTAACAAAACTGGATACATCTTTGCAAACAGTACCTGAGGCAATAATGTTCGTAGCAGTGACATGGGAAGAAGTCTGAATGTTACCTACAGAGGGCTTGCCTACTTTGGATCCTGTCTGCTGTTCCTGTGTGGTATTTTTAATGATTGAAAGAATGTCTAATTTTGACAACCAGTTGGATGGAAAAGAGAAGACATATTATATACATCTAAGAGGTATATACAAACCACCTTTAAATGACTATATGCATCAATGTACTTTCAGAGACTGAAATGTGCTAACATTTTGTACTTGATTAAAAATTCAAGGGCTGTATATAATTTTGGCTGCAAGAAGCTGTAGTAATGAACATTACTAGATGATTGTCACTGTTGAGGAGACACCCTGACCACATTTGCAAAAATGGAAAAAAGGTGTGACTGGATGGATTAGACTTTTAAAATTAGATTATTCTGAATGACCACTAGATGACAGTTGTGATACACACTTTAAATATACGGGAGGCATTTGATATCGCTAGGCACATTATCAGATTTTTTTAGGTATGAAAAAATTATCATGTTATAAACTTTTAGACTGTGACAAGTGTTCATTCACAGTTTATATGCATGTATATATATATATATTTTTTTTTTATATTATTTTGGCATTACTGTACATGATTTTGATTAAGATTATAATTTCAAATAACTGCCTTCTTTTCAAGACAAATCACATTCCTATGTATGACTTAATTTAAAATGTCTTTACTGTAATACTGATATCTTGTTATATACTGACTTGCTGTCCAATACTTGCATTGTTGATGTTAGCAGGGCTCTGCTTAGTTGATCATTTCTTACCTTCAAAGTTTATCAGTCATGTAATTCTGATCTTCTTTTGAAAAAGACATTGGTATAACTGTTTTGTAGACTGCAGGGATCATAGTATAAGGAAGCAATGTCTGTGTTTGTTTAAGATATTAATAAAGGATTGCTGTTTGTGCATTTATGGAGATTAACTTTTGAGAAGGGGAATTTGTTAGTGCCATATATATTTGTGTGTGAGTGCATGTGCATATACATACCCTTTTCACATTTTTGCTCATGGGGTCAGGGTGTCACTTCAAGACTTACCATCATCTGGAGCTAAGGTTTACACTGCTGGACGGCTAGCCATGCCACAGTAGTTCTTTCATACCACACATTCACACTCACCCCTATGGCCAGTTTAGTGTCCAGTCCACCTACTGCATGTCTTTGGAATGTGGAAGGAAACCGGAGCACCTGGAGGAAACCCACACAAACACAGGAAGGACATGCGGACTCCACACAGAAGGCGCCCCAGCCAAGAATTGAACTGGGGAACCTCTTGCTGTGAAGCAATAACACTATCACCTGCACCAATGTCCTATAACATAATGTTGGATGTTGGTTGTGTCTAAATGATGACTACTCTTTTAAGAGAATGGTACAGTCAACATAGCTGCATTGGTGAATTAGTCAGTAAGGTTAATGAATGAATGAATTGATTAATTAATGGCACCTGATTTGTGATGCATAAAAGAAGGAATTCTAACCCACAGTTTCAGAGAAATTAACCAAATATGATCAGAAGGCACTGGATAAGATCATTAAATAAGCCAGAAAAATCATTGGCTCCAACCTTCAATCCCTCCAGGACATATATTCAAACAGTTGCTATGGTAGAGTCCAAACACAACTGAGGGATATACACCATCCGGCCTCTGGACTGTTCAAACACCTGCCAACAAGGAAGCGCTACAGAAGCATTAGATTCAGGACAACCAGATTCCATAACAGCTTCTTCCCACGTGCTATCAGACTGCTGAACAACAAACCCATAGCCTAACCCACTAAATAGGTAAACAAACATTATTTATGTGCAATATTTCATTGTTATTTATATAACTCTCTACATAGCTTCGTTTACACATCTGTCTACACTACGAAAACTGTAAACCGTACGTTTATGGCATATATTGGTGGGCAAGTTTTTTTACATGTATGCCTCTGTCTTTATAGTACTGTTTGTTATATAGCCTTATATTTCTACTAAGTCTGTCCCTGTTGTTGTTGTTGTATTGTTTTTGTTTCTACTGTAAAACCTTTAAAATTTTTATTTATTCATATATATATATATATATATATATATATATATTTTTTTTTAATTAGATTTATTTTTAGTATCTTATTTTGATTTCCATTTTCAGTATTTTTAAATTATTATTAATTTAATCTTCCTTCTGTAAACTAGTTCTTATGGTACGAGCCTGAGTATCAAAATTTCGTGCAGTGATACGCACTTTTTTCATCTGTGCTGATCTGTATGACAATAACGTTTAATTTGACTTTGAAGTAAAAGCATGCTCATCTAGGAGACTAAAAGATAGAATTATTGAACATCGCTCGGCCATACATAGAGGTATTATGACCAATGCTTTGGCTAAACATATTGCTGATAATAATTCTGAGCATGCTTTTCTTTTTAAAAGAGTTACAGTAGATGCACTGAGGCTGTAAAAAAAAGTAATAACTAGTAATTGTGGTTTCTTGAATGCTATGTCTGAGCTTGACAAATTATAGGTGATAGACCTAGGTTTTCATATAGAAACTGTTCCAACTTGAAAAAAATCAATTATATTACAAAGATATGAAAATGGCTACTTCGGATAGAATGTATAATAAATGTGGAATGTTTCCTTATCATAATTCTTTATGTTGTATGTATATTTCTACAGATGATAGTTTTATCCATCCTACAACAGGTAATATAGCTTTAAATATTTTGCATTATGCAATAGTTCCTACATTGTATATTTAGCCACATGCAAAAAATGTCCATGTTTTTATGTAGGTAAATCATCTAGGAGACTAAAAAATAGAATTATTGAACATTGCTTGGACATACGTAGAGGTATTATGACCAATGCTTTGGCTAAACATGTTGATAATAATTCTGAGCATGCTTTTATTTTTAGATTTATTGAAGTGTTGCATAAAACCTTGAGGAACCATAATATAAATAATAAATTAGAACTAACAGAGTATGAGTGGATAATTAGATTACAGGCAGATGTTATATCTGGAATTAATGCTACTATGAATATAAAACCAGTTTTAAAACATAAGCAACTTAGCCTTAGATAGGATTTTTAATATCTTCCCCAGGATTCACTAACCTTCCGTGTAAGACTAAGTTAGTCTTACACGGAAACTGCAGTCTAAGAGTAAGACGCCAGCTCACCATGCATATTCATGAGGGCGCGCTACCTCAACTCTAAGGCTAACACGGAGCATGTACGAGTGCAAGGGCGTGTCGGACTGCCGAGCAGTCCAAAAATCCACGCCCCTGCAAGTCTCTCAATTGGGGAATGTCAACTGACATGAGCGAGTCTGCTCAAATGTGTACATACCCAACACTACACTCCCCCACATTCTAAACCCCAGTACAATTACAAAATTAAAACTTGTATTTTTTTTTTTAATAATTCCCGATATAGCTGCCCGTATTTGCATGTGTTTGCGTGGGTTTGCCCACTGCTTAGCTACAGTTAACAGTTTAGACATCGAAGAGGATAATAAGAAACTTATATGCAAATTAAGCAAAATAGCAATCCCGTAGTGGTAGAGCCTTCGCACAAAGAGGAGGCATTCCCGGTTCGAGTCCCACCACTCCCCTTTCTGTTTTCTGTTGGAAATCTATATATAAAAATAATTCCTGACATTTATCTTTTAAATTTTAGTAAAAAGCATTGAAATGGCCTATATAGTAGTGAACAAATTTTATATATATATATATATATATATATATATATATATATATATATATATATATATATATATATATATATATATATATATATATGAGAAGGTGAAATGGTTATGCATACTGATGAATGCATAAGTAACATATCTTAAGCAATGTAAAGCACTGCTAAGCAAAGTTTACCAGTATTAAGCATATTTAAGTTTAATTGCTCATAGCTTAGCACTGCTTTAACTAGCGCAATAGCTTTGCGTGGAGCTGCACATCGCGCAAACTAGTGCAAACAGAACATGTTTGTGCGTAGCGGCGCAACGTACTAACTAGCGCAATTTCAGGCAACGTTGTGCAACGTCGGGCAATGTAGAGCAATGTTGGGTAAAGTTGAGAAAAGTCGGCTAAACACAGCCACACCTCCTAAAATAAAAAGCAATGACAGGCCTCGAACCCGGGATACTGTGCACCATAATCACAGTACTGAACTACTAAGCCATGACAGCTTTTCATATGCATGCACTTTCAGCACACACATACATATCAATGGAAGTTTACCCATTGCTAAGCAGGTGTGATTTTAGCTGAGTTTTTTCAAAACCGGCCAATCACAGATAAGTGCAGGAAATGAGGCATATTTAAGCTCCATTTGCAGGAATACTTGCCATAACTGGTTGTAGCTCCCATCTGTAGTCAGCATGGCCAGTGTTGGAGAGGGCTCTCGATTTCGAGCGCAACATTGGGGCATTGAGGAGTTAAAAGTAATGGTTTGGCTCCTCATCCATAATCATGAGGAGAGACTCCTGCAGGGCCAGTTCCAGGGCACCCAATACAAAGCAAAAGCCTGGAATCATCTAGCTCATGATCTCACCAGTGCCACAGGTGTCCCTCGGACTGGTGAGCAGGTCAGACACCACTACTCAGACCTGAAGAGATGCAAGGAGGACCGACTGAACCAATGGATACAGGAGGCCTGTGGGATGGAAAATGCCCCACTACTGAGTAGGTAGCCATGGAATGAAGTATGTAAGAATTGCCATTGTAGTCTATATTATGGATAGGTATGTCTCAATATCACTTCATTTACTTCACAGCTGCAGGTGTCCGTGCTGTGAATCAGCAAGCCTATGCAGATAGGCTGCTAAGGCTGCGCCACCAGGCAGGTTAGTAATTATTCTGCATGTATTTTTATATAAAATAAGTGAAAGAGCCTGAAAAAAGTGTTGTAGCCCAATAATAAAGGTATAATAAGTCTTGAATAACTTCTCTGCATGTACTGTTATATAAAATAAGTGAGAGAGCCTGAAAAAGAGTATTGTAACCCATTAATAAAGGTATTAAATGTCTTGAATAAGTCTTCTGCATGCACTGTTATATCAAATAAATGAGAGAGCCTCTAGAAAAGTGTGTTATGTAATTAATAAAGGTATAATTCCTGGAGTGTGTCCGTGTCACTTTCTTTGATATGTTGTTGCACTCTTGCATTATAGAAATAGCACTGTTGTATTAAGCGCTGTCAACCCACACTTGGGTAGGCCCATATAAAGTGGATGAAGGGAGTGCCAGTAGCTGTTAAGCATATATACAGCCCTCAACTGTTGGTTCATGCCCAGCATGTACAGGTTAATCTGGCACATGAGTAGCTTGGTATTGTGTTCCTCACAAATGTCATTGTGCTGGCAGAAATGTAGGGAGCTGTTAACATATAATTGATAATTTCACCTAAACATATCTACATAATTATAGGAAAGTAGAGCTGTCAGTGTACCATCTCAGCAGTAGTGTGTCTGAGCAACTCACAAAATATGTAGCAGTAACATCGCATCCTGGACAGTTTGTATGTCAGATACAGCCCATGTATGTAAAGATCTAGAAAAACCCATTTCCCAATTTAAGGACAATTGGGTAGTGTAAAAATACATGTAGGGGACATATAACTGCAGTTAATAGGAATGTAGTGTAAACTAGAAAGATATATAAGTTGTTAATGGAGCTTTCATTTTCCACCCTTCTGTATGTGCATACAAAATGCAATTCCACACCTCAATAGGTATGTCTAATCTCAAAACATTTGTTGGGACATATGTCCTATTGGTTTATAAATATCTGCATTTATTTTGATGCATGTACCCTGTTCAAATACCACAATATTCGTGGCCTGTTGCCATCAATTAAACCTGCATGCTGTTGTAATGTCCACTGTTGTTCTATATATGCATGTGTCATGCTTGCTGTTCAGCTGTTGGAACTCTGGTGTGTTGGGTTAATGGGAATACTTCTGCATGCTGTTATAAGTAATTGGGAATGCTGTTGACTGTTACTAACCCATATTTTCATTAAATCCTCCTAAACATAGAACGCATGGGAAGGCCGATCCCAGCAGACCCACCTGTCCCACCTCAGCTGGCGATTGCACCTGGCACTAGTAGGTCCGGTGCCCAGCCTGGGACCTCCTCCTCCATTGGCCCGGTGCCACCTTTGGGTGGAAGCGCTGCAGGGGATGGGGCTTGTCACCCCCGTACAAGCATGGGCAGAGGAGGGCCACCTATCACCCTCTGAACGGTTCGGGCTGTGGTGTGTAGGGAGATCGCGCATTCTGTCGCTGATCCTCTATGCCAGCTTGAGGCACGAGTGGCGCGACTCATGGGTGAGCCTGCCCCTTCTACGCAGCCCCCAGCACAGCCACCCTTCAGGCTGTGAAGGTGCAGTGATGACTGCCCATGAGTGGGGATCTCAGTTCTACTGTTGCCATCTGTGGGCTCATGGGCTTGCAATTTCACCCACCACATGCGTCATATTCAGCCCCTGTATGCATCTTGTTTGTCTTGTCTGTTTACCTCCCCAACCTACCTCCCCATATATGCCTACTTCCCCTACACCACATTCCACTCTCACCTGACAAAAAAAAAAGAGCAATCTGCTCCCAAAAAAAAATTACTCCCCATACATAGCTGCCCATTTTGCACACATGTCCTCTGGACACATAAATTGATATTTAATTGGCAGTACAACATACTTTGTTGTCCTCACCCCTCTCTCAGGGGTGGAAGGTTTCATATTTCCTCCAAAATTATTGTATATGCACAGCTGTTGCTGTAAAAGAAATGGTCCTTCCCTACACCCGTCCTGCACATACCGAGCTGTTCTCCCTACTGTCTTTGCCTCTTTGTGCCCCTTTTTCAGCACTTTCCTATCTCCCCATTTTCTTTTCTTTCAAAGAAATGAGCACGAGGGTTAGCGGGAGCAAGCACTTTTAAGCAGTAGTTAGCAGGTTTGCGCGAGTGTGCACTTGTGTGCGCTTAGCTAAGTATTGATAAGCTTCGCGCAAACATGGGCAAACCCACTTACAACTGCTTAAAAGTGCCTTAGTCACCCTGCATGTGAGGGCCCTTGTTCTGCTCGGCAGCAAAATAAAACACCTCTGTCAGTCTCAAACCCCAGACCTTGGACAGACTAGACTGCATGAAGTACCACTAAGCCACAGTAGATATACAGCAGGTTGTTGCTGAAATAGATATATCATGCATCAGAATGAGTGAATATAAAGGAAAGATACGAATGCCATAACACAAAACCTGTTCTGTGGAACTTTACCAGCAGTTGTTGTGGAATTGCATTACATGACTGTGATAAGAGAACCAGCCATTCTAGCAGTAAATAATATTACAGCAGCACTTTACAACCCCCACACAGTATCATAGCAGGACAAACAGTGGCATATCTGATTAGGGCAGAGGACATACATCCCAGCTGTGACTACATTTCAGGGATGTCCCTGATTTTGAAACATACGTTAGCTGTGTCCCTCTGAATCCCCTGAAAAGTACTGATGTTAGGCAGAAAGG
The DNA here is from genome assembly GCF_019279795.1 of Protopterus annectens. Taxonomy (NCBI): domain Eukaryota; kingdom Metazoa; phylum Chordata; order Ceratodontiformes; family Protopteridae; genus Protopterus; species Protopterus annectens. The sequence goes on along the minus strand of NC_056729.1, from coordinate 1,332,731,835 downwards.
TGGGGGTATTACACCTACTAAATAATGACAATATGTAGGAGTTAGACACAGCTTGTACTTCAGAAAAGGTGTAGTAATCCATATGCACTGGTTCTCTTGAAGTCTCCACTTACTGTCTCTAATATTTTGAAGGTGTACCTCACTTTTACCTACCTTTACCATACTCTGTTCAAATATGTATCTGAGTGTTTTAGAGGCCTGGCCGAGGCAGAAACACACAGGCATATCAGCTTTTCTGCTGTTACACACTGTGCAAATAGCTTTGGAAGGAGTTCCACAACCATACCCTTATGTAGGAGTACAACACTGAAATACCAAAGGATGTAGCCATGTACTGGTAGCAAATGACTGTAACAATGCCATTGTACCAGTGCTGAAAAGACCTGTGCTTTGCACAGAGAATAACAGACTAACGTCTGGCTACCATCTGGATAGGTCCACAGTTGGGAGCTATGCAGACAGACTACTTGCCTTGCTAAACTAACAGGTACACAGCAACCCTTTAGGTCCAGCAAGATAACATTCACACAATAATACATAATGTTCTCTGTATGTCTGCATCCCCACCCAAATGTACAATATACCTGTGTGTACAGGGTCTACAAAGGATGTAGGTAGGCATACTCAGTACTGGAATTGTCCAGTTTTCTTGAGCATCCTGTGCTCATGTCAACAATAAAAAAGCACAAACTGTGCAGAAGTGATTACATTAATATTCACAGTATAGCAGTTCACAAACAGTTCATGTGCCAAATGAATACATCTCAATAACTACTTTTGTATGGCAGTTAATTGTATAAGTAGAAAATAAACTACATACTCCCATGTATCTTGTGTTAGCATTTGTAGGGGTGAGTACAATTCTACACTGACAACTGTGTACTGGAAGTGGCAACACTGAGGTCTGAGTACAACATTTAGATCACTGGCTACACCCCTAGCTCTAGCTTCAGATATAAGAACTATACCAACCTTCTGATTTAAACAACAGTGTCCACAGCAAACAAGCATGGGCCCCACTTTGGAAAGTTGAAAGGGCTACGCCTACCTGACTTAGCAATTTATAGCATTGGGTTGCTATGACAGTGAGTACTGCAATTACCACACAGCAGGCTGCATGCAATTACCAAATGGTGGCCGCCAATTGGTGCAGAGGCCATCACATGCACATGTGCAGATACCTATAAAAGCAGGCTGTGCTTGCTGCCCACACATGCAATCATTCCATTGTAGATATTGAGAGAGTAGACAGAGACAGGGACAGAGAGAGAGAGAGAGAGAGAGACAGACACACACCCACGTCAACATCAACAGGAAAAAAAAAAAAAAGACACACGGAACGTAATACTACCAACACATACAAAGGAAAGGTATGTAACAGATATGTATTTACTGGCATGTAGTAGATGTTTTTGAAGAGTACTCTACATACTTTGAAACATCCATATGTGGCAGCAGTACGTATCTATGCACAGATGCCCTGCATAACTACTGCCATGGACAAATCAGTGTGTAGCTGTGTGCAGTGGGACATAACTGTGACATATGTAGCTCAGCATTAAATGTCAAACATCTGATCCATGTTATCTGTGTTCTGTACAGTAGTGTGGACAATGGCTGTTTGGGGGAGCAGCGCATACAGGTATATAAACATGGATGTGACAGAGTAATACATGCATGATAGTCATATTAATGTGTAGCTTAGCATTGGCAACTGCTGTACCAGGCTAGTATGCTAATCTAGCATTTGCAGCTATATATACACTATCTAATATTACTGTGTGCTCACATGTGACACCTGTTCATGTTGCAGCAAGGCCCAACAGGTCAGCCATGAGGTCCAGGGACTTACAACAGTGTGGACCTTGTGTATGTATGGCACACACATACGGAGAGATATATCTGTGTCAGATATATTAGCATCTGTACATGTGTATAGAGCAAGGGACATACTGCAGCTGTTTGTGAAGGGTGGACATATATATGTTGGTGAAGGTTGTTATGTGCATATTTGTATATAGGTTGTAGTGTGTGGCAAACAAGACAGCATACAGTGCTGGTATATGACATGTGGTGGTTAAACACTGTGGGTGTGATTTGTTAGGTTTGCAGTGTTGCAGCCAGTGAGGCCTGCTAAAGCTACATGGGCTGAGAACACCTTCAATGCATTTCACACAAGACTGTGCAATATTATTAAATAACTGTATACCTCACAACCTTCGCATAATTGATATTCCCACCATGAAAGGTGGACTATATATGTGCCTATATGTATATCTATATGTACACCAATGGATGTTTATATGTATGTATATATATATATATATATATATATATATATATATATATATATAGAGAGAGAGAGAGAGAGAGACAGAGTAATATTTACTGTGACAGATGCCATGGCCTCAAGCTCAATGTCGAAAATGCATTGGCATCCCTTTTGGTAAAAACTCTATACCCATGAACTACCACATAGGTGGTAGTCTACTTAACACCGAAAGTGTGATAAGAGACCATGGGACACAGGTTGACAGTAGTTTCCCCTTTGATAATCACAGTGCCACACTAGTCATGTAATCTGTCTACGTGGCACACCTCATCACAAAAGGTGTGTAATCCAGGGAAAAAGAGGTCAGTATTCCCCTCTACTCATCACTCATAAAACCCATTATAGAGTACAATGCCCCTTTTGGTATGTACCTCACAAGACATCTACAGCAACTGGAAAGGCCACAGACATACCTCACAAAGAATATCAATGGCCTCAAACAGATGCCCTATGCAGACCGTCTCACAAAACCACAGCTAGACTGTGTCGCATACCGCCTACCCAGAGGTGACCTCTGCCTAACATACAAAGCTATGTCAAAGCCAGAGCTGTTGGACATGCTCCACATAACAGATCACAATCCCTATGAGCTACACGCTCTAGGGACCTAAACCTTGTCACCTCAATAAACAAAACATGCTGGAGGGATAGATTCCTATCTCAGAGACATCCCATAATTTGGAACAAACTACCTATCAATAGCAAACAAAGCTCCTCATTAGCACTTGTCATGAATAATCCTGATGATTGGATGGGAGATAGGAAATACACCCTGGGAATCACCTCTGTGGCTCTGCTTGACAGGGGCACATGAAATTAAATTACTTGGTTGTCAACGGCCAGGGTACTGTCTGTAAGGTCACACTCCAGTATCCCAAATGTCATCCACACAGCACACATAATATACCTGAGGGGTAGAGGCCTATCATGGGGTGGTGCGACACTCTTCAACACACAACACATTCATGTTAGGCAATGCTCCCTATTGGGCACCTTACTAATCCATGTAACAACTGGCTGTGAAATGTGAATGTAGCCATGGTACTGCAGTTCAGGTACAGCATGATAGGTGCCGGTCTGGCACACATTAGTAGCCTTGAGTGACCACATGATGCTGCATAATGATGACTCATAGTACTACACCCCATCCAGTTACAGTAACCACAGTACTACACATAGCATTCATTGCTATACACCTCAATGTTGTGTGTGTGCAAACATATGCACCTATACACAATATGCATAGCAATCACCATTTGCACAAAGTGACACATATATGTCTTGTAATGCTATTGAGTGTATAGGTCACATGACACACATTGGGTATGTATGATGTTTAATGTTGCAGTTGTGTTGTAGCATGCCATGTCATGGCTGGCACTGGCATATCCACAATATGTTCTACACTCACCATAACCACTGTACAATGGCTATGTTGAGCAATGGTATTCCATCAGGTATACATGCACCACTCATCCTGTGTGTATACATAGCATGCATGAGCTAAACCTGTGTCCACACTTATCTGCTAAAGACACAGATGCTCTAATCAGAAATGGATATCTATGTGACACACAGATACACATCCAGCCATGGTATGTATACCTGTGAGTGATGGTGCACAGGACATTGAAGAGCTTTTAATACTTGCACAACAATGTTGTGTTCATGTACACATTGCATTCCAGGGTGAGGCCAATCACTGAACAACAACACACATGCATCAAAGCCATGTATACTGTTATTAGCAAGGACTGTCTACACTCACACTCCATACTGTTGAGCAGCCCACGTCCTGCATGCTGACACATGTGATATGACTGTTTGGCTTGTGATACTGTACCCCACCATCAACCGCTATTGAGTATGTTCTGGATTGCTGGTGGTGGTGTGTGTGTGTGTGTGTGTGTCTGCTTTAGTGAGGAGTGTATTTGTGTGCATGTGTGCATGTGTGCATGTGTTCATGTGTGCATGTGTGCATGTGTGCATGTGTGCATGTGTTCATGTGTGCATGTGTGCATGTGTGCATGTGTTCATGTGTGCATGTGTGCATGTGTGCATGTGTGCATGTGTTCTGACATCATGTACAGGTCGTAAAGTGTGTTTCCTGTCTTCCTCTCACAGGTGCTGAGGTTGGGCTGGTTCACTGCAGCAGGGAACCTGATGTCACTGACACAAATAGTGATAATGAGGATAGGTGTGTTGAGGCACAGGCATGTTTGTCAGGGTCTGTCATTGGGCCACCAATCGACAGTAAACAAGTGTCCACCCCATCCATGCACACAGTCATACTGCCAATACATCCATCACCAATGCCCTTAGCTGAGGAACAGTGTACAGTCGGCATTGGCCAGGACAGTGTGGTATCTATGGCACATGCATCCCGACACAGCAGCCATACCCAGATGTCTGGAATGATACCACATAGGCAGATGTCCAGGGTTTCTCGTCGGAGCACTGCTGGTCATCATGCCTCTGGCAGATGTGCCCACAGGTCTTACAACCTCACGCATGTTCCAGGCTGTCATGGAGGCACAGGCACGTATGGAACGGTACACCAGACAGGGACTAAGGGCACAGAGGGCACATAGCACCCTTTAAATGACAGTATCCGTGACCTAGCAGGTGCCATCCGTAATTACACTGAGGTCACTGATAGACGTTGGGGTGAGACATTAGATGTCCTCCGCAATGTCATGTCCATGTGTCAGGACAGTGTGGGACAGTTGAGATGACGTAGAAGTATGCCAGCAACATCAGCAGCTGGCAGTCGCCACGGACATCCCTCAAGTCGCAGCCACTCATGTAGTGCCAGTACCAGCCCCAGCAATGTTGGGGGTGGGCTGTCCATAGACCATCCTAGAAGACCACGTGCACATGGCTCTGGCCAGTCCCAGCAGGGACCTGGGTCCAGTGTACATATGTCTACCTCTGAGGATAGTACCCAGTCTGGCTTAGTACCTGATACTGTCAGTAGCACCCCTTGATTTGAGTATACTGTGCCCTTTTTAAAGTTTAGTTTACTGTGCCTCTGTCTAATAGTGATACGGAAGTAATCCCCGGGACAAACCTATGATCCCCCATCCATTCATCAAGATTCTTCTTGAAGAGAGTCAGTGAAGTGCTCTGTCTAACATGAATTGGAATTCTATTCCAGAGCGAAGGGAGCCTCTGGGTTATGAATCTGTCCCTCCAGCATGTTCTATTTATTTCTGTGCTAAGGTTCAAGTCCCTCAAGCGCGTGGCTCTAAGGGATTTAGATTTACTGAGGTGGAGCATGTCCATTAATTCTGGGTTGGACATTGCTTTATATGTCAGGCATAGATCGCCTCGAAGTAGGCAGTATGCAACTGAGTAGAGCTGGAGTTTTTTTTAACCGAGCAGCATATGGCATCTGTTTGAGTCCCTTGATCCTCTTGGTGAGGTACTTTTGGGGTCTTTCTAATTGCTGCAGGTGTCGGATAAGGTACATCCCAAAGGTGACATTGTATCCTATGATGGGCCTAATGAGGGATGAATAAAGGGGCACGATTACCTCTCTTGATCTAGATGTGAATCCTTTCATGATGAGGTTGGCTATGTAGAAGGTCTTTCTAACCACTTTGGCAATGTGGTTGTCAAAGGAGAGATTGCTATCAACTTGGGTCCCCAGATCCCTAATTACTTTCTCTGTACTTAATGGGTTACCACCTATGTGGTAATTTGTGGGCACATTGTTTTTGCCAAAGGGTATGACTATACACTTTTTGGCATTTAGCTTTAGACCATGGCTCTGGCACAAGTTATCCATCTCTGCGAGACCTTTTTGAGGGATGTTTGTGTCAGCTGGAGAGTCGATTATGACACCCACTTTGCAGTCATCTGCGAACTTGGTGAGCCATAGTCCTCCCACTTTGGTCTGTACCTCAGAAAAGTAAATACCAAACAAGAGAGGTCCCAGGACAGAACCTTGTGGGATGCCACTTGTGACCGGTTTCGAGTCTGACATGGCTCCAGCAACTCTGACTCTGTGGGTTCTGTCTTTGAGCCAGTTTGTGACCCATCATATGACATAGGGGTTTATATTTAGGCTGGATAGCTTATCTATGATGCCCGAGTGGGGTATTGTGTCAAATGCCTTTGCGAGGTCCAGATAGGCTGTGTGGACTACCTTCCCTTCATCTATGGCTTTGGTGACTGTTTCGAAGAAGCTGACCAGGTTCAAAAGGCAGGATCTGCCCTTGACGAAGCCAAACTGGGTAGGATCCAGTGTCTGTAGGTCCCCAATGTCTTTGTTTATGAGTTCCATGATGATCCTGTCCATAGCCTTGCAGACTAGGCTAGTCAGGCTTATGGGGCGATAGTTTCCAGGGTCCGCAGAGGCGCCACCTTTGTGGAGTGGGACCACTGATGCTGTACGCCATTCTTTGGGCACATATCCTGTAGTGAGGCTGAGATTATACAGCAGTTTTACTTGAGGGATTAATTCTTCTTGGAGTTCATGTAGGATGCAACCCGGGACGCCATCTGGTCCCATGGAAGCAGTGTTTTTTGCTTTGGAGAGGATGGCCTTCACCTGAGCATCAGAGATGTTTGGGAGGCTGCACTCTGCTGGGATAGATACTTGCTCTTTTGGGGGGGGAGGGGGTGGAGAAGTTTGCACTGAACCTGTCTGCCAGGATATTGGCAATGTCTGTGGGTTCAGTGTATTTTTTGTCATTTAGAATCAACTCAGAACAAGTCTGGGAGTTGCATCCCAGGTTCCTAACATAACTGAAAAAAGCCTTATGATTGTCTTTAGTGTCCGGTGCAATTTCTCTCGAAGCTGGCCTTGGAGGATTTTATGAGGGATCGTAATTTTTTGCTAGTACTGATCAGATATGCCTTCCCTTTTAGGGATTTTGCTCTATCATGTAGTAGCTTCCTCCTTCTGTTGTACAGTTTATTTATGGCTGGGGTCCACCAGACTGGACACCTGCCTTTGGATGATTGGGTCTTGATTTTGTTTGGGATAGCATGATGCATGCATTCCTGGAGATGTCCGTAGAATGCATTTATATATATGCAGTTTGGCCATAGTTTCCACTGGCCCTGGGGCCTTGAAGGATTCCACTTCGGTTTTGAGAAGTGTGAAGTTCACTTTTGAGAAGTTTTTCACTGTGGTTTTCTAGGCTGGGGGTGGGGTCGTGATGTGGATATCCAGTGAAATTAATTTATGGTCTGATCTTACCAATGAGGGATATACTTCTGGTATGGAGCATAGAGTCCCCATGTTGGTAATGATCAGGTCTAGTATGTTTTCCCCTCTTGTGGGAGTGGTGACTAGTTGTTCCATAGCATTTGAGTTTATAAATTCCAGGAACCTTTGGGTTAAGGTGCTGGGGCTTGAGTAATGCTCCCAGTCTATGTTTGGGTAGTTGAAGTCACCCAATATAATGGTGTTCTGAGAGATCTTCATGTTCTCCAATGTTTTCAGGAAAGCCGAGTGGGATTCCTGACTTTGAGAGGGTGGTCTGTAGGATGCTATAAACTGAAAAGCAGTCTTGCCCACTGTCAGTTGCACATGGATGGTCTCCGATACTTTGTGCAATGCCACTAACCTGGAGGTGTGGATATCCTTGATAAATATGGAAACTCCCCCTCCTTTTGTGGTTCGGTCTGGGTTTTGGGGCTGAAAAGCATGATATGAGGTATAACCTGGTAGTGCTGGGGTGCTCTCTGGAGCCTTGAACCAGGTTTCTGTCACTGCACAGATATCGATGTTCTCCATACTGAGGAGAGCTTCGAGTGCATGCATCTTGAGGTTAAGACTTCTGGCATTTAGCAGCATTACCCTTAGTTTCTTGTTCCTTGTGCTGTCTATGGAGGTGGGTTTGACTTTTGAGCCTTGTCTAAAAAAGGCACTATGGGGTGGCAAGAGCCTTTGCCAATATCCAAAGCCCAGGGTGACAGGTGCAAGCCGTCCCTAGCGAAGCAACGTGGCTTGTCGAGCATGTCATCCCAGGCTGACAGACACTGGATCCCCTTTGAATGACACCAAAATTTTAGCCAATTGTTAAAATCGATCATTTTGTCTTTATACTGTGGCATCATTCTAGGTGAGGGTAAGATGCTGCTCAAGGTCAGGGTCATACCGGCCTGGGCTACATGATCAGAGAGCTCCTCTATGTCTCTTTTCATGTAGTCGAGGGAGGTACGTCTCAGGTCATTCACACCAGCATGTACAATGACTGAGTCATATTTGTATTTGCTTTGGAGTGACCTGAGTGCTTGCGTTATGCGGCAGATCCTAGCGCCCGACAGGCAGCTCACTGTGACCTTCTCTTTATTCAGCCTGGTGAGCGGGACGTCAGTGTGTCTGACAATAGAGTCACCTATTACAAGAGTATCAGGTGTGTTATTCAGCCTTAAGGGCTGTGACTGCTTGGCACACTGACTTTGTGTGCTATGTGTTGTACGTGTTTTGTTTTGGGGTAGCGTTTGCTTGGATGTCTGCTTTGGAGGTCTCTGTTGCTTAGGTATATTTTTATTTAGAGCCTCCGATTATGTTTTTGTTTTTATGTGTTTGGTTCGCTGTTAATGTTCAAGCTGGTAAGCTAGTCCATGATGCTAGAGTGGGGAATGGTGTCGAAAGGCCTTAGTGAGGTCCAGGTGGGCTGTGTGGACTACTTTCACCTCCATCTATGTCCTTGGTAACTGTTTCAAATAAGTCAACTAGGTTTAGGAGGCAGGATCTGCCTTTAACAAAGCCAAGTTGGGTAGAGTCCAGTGTCTGGAGGTCCCCAATGTCTCTGTTTATGGGTTCCATAATAATTTGCTCCATAGCTTTGCAGACCAGGCTGAGTAGGCCTATAGGGCAATGGTTTCCAGGTTCTGTTGTGGCACCCCCTTTGTGGAGCTGGATGACTGTTGGTGTATGCCATTCTTTGGGTACATAGCTTGTGGTAAGTTTGAGTCTGGACAGTGAATGTAGGTGAGGATGCAGTTCCTTTTGGGGCTGGTGTAAGACGCAACCTGGGACATCATCCAGTCCCATTGATGCTGTGTTCTTAGCTTTGGAGAGGGCTGTTTTTACCTGCATATCCATGAAGTCTGGGGCTCTGCATTCTTCTGGGATGGACACAGGCCCTTTTGGGGGTGATGGGGGGGGTTTGCACTAAACTTGTTCCCCAGGATGTGAGCAATGTAAGTTGGTTTGGTGCATTTCTTGCCATTTTGCAGTAGCTGACAGCATATTTGGAAGTTGCCACCTAAATGTTTGGTATAACTAACAAAGCCTTTGTGGTTGTTATTCTTACATTCCTTGGCAATTTGTCTTTAGAAACTGTCCTTGGATTATTTTATGAGTGATCATTGTGTCTTCCTAATAATGATCAGTGATGCCTTTCCTTTTGTGAAGTTTGCTCTATCATGTGTTCATTTCCTCCTTCTATTGTATAGCTTTTTTATGGGCGATGACCACCAGATTTGTTTCTTATTTTTGGAGGAGTGCATCTTGGTTTTATTTGACATGTCTCGATCCCTGTATCCCTGTAGATGCTCATAGAATGCACTTGTAAATGATTCGGCAGATTGTATAGCATTATCCTATAGCAAAGGGGCTTTGGAACTTTCCACTTTGGTCTTGGGAAGTGTGCAGTTTGCTTTTGAAAATGTCTTCACAGTGGTTTCCTTGACTGTGGGGGGCGGGGGGGATGTGGATGTCCAGTGTGATTACTTTATGATCTGATATTACCAGTGAGGGGTTTATCTCTGTTGTGGAACACTGGTACCCCATGTTGGTGATGATCAGGTCCAGTATGTTGTCACCTCTAGTGGGCATGGTGACCAGCTGTTCCGGTGCGTTTGAGGTTTTAAACTCTAGGAAACATTGGGCAAAGGATGTCGTACACGAGTAATTCTCCCACTCAGTGTTTGGGTAGTTATAATCTCCTCATATAATGGTGTTTGATAGGACCTTTATATTTTCCACTGTTCTCAGGAATACTGAGTGAGGTTTCTGAGACAAGGCAGGTGATCTGTAGCAGGCTACAATCTGATAAGAAGTTTTGCCCAATGTTAGTTGCACTTGCATGGTCTCCAAGGCCTCATGCTGTGCCACTAACCTGAAGGTATGGGTATCCATAAGGTAAATGGATACTCCCCTTCCTTTTGTATTTCACTCGTGGTTTTGGGTCCAAAGATCAGAGGGATTGTGAGTGTTTTACATGGAGCATGTCCAACAGCTCTGTGTTTGACATAGCTTTGCATGTTAGGCAGAGATCACCTCTGAGTAGGCGATATATGAGAGAGTACAGCTGGAGCATTTTGAGATGGTCTATGTATGGCATGTATTTCAGGCCGCTAATGCTCTTTGTGAGGTATTTTTACAGGCTTTCCAGTTGTTGTAGATGTTTTGTGAGGTACATAGCAAAAGAGGTGTTGTACTCTATTATGGATCTAGTGAGTGATGAGTAGAGGGGAACAATGTCCTCTTCTATTCTGCATGAGACACCTTTTGTGATGAGGTGTGCCACATAAAAGGATTTCCTGACTACTGTGGGGATGTGATTATCACAGGTGTGTCCACTGTCCACCTGTGACCCAAGGTCTCTTATCACACTTTCAGTGTTAAGTATACTACCACCTATGTTGTAGTTCATGGCTACAGAGTTTTTACCAAAGGGGATGACAATGCACTTTTTGGCATTGAGCTTGAGGCCATGGCTTTGACACCAGGCATCTGTCTCAGTGAGGCCCTTTTGTAGGATGTCGACATCTTTAGTATTTACAATTATGGCTCCTAGTTTGCAGTCATCTGGAAGCTTCATTAGCCACAGACCTTCCATGTTAAAGTTTACTTCAGGGAAGTAGATACAAAACAGGACAGGACCCAGGACTGAACCCTGTGGTACTGCACTCGTCACTGGTCCAAAGTCATACTTGGAGTCTGCTACTTTCACAGTGTGTGTTCTGTCAATGAGCCAGTTGGCAACCCATCTTGTGACATAGCAATTTATACCTAGCTTAGTGGGTTTATCTATAATTCCAGAGTGGGGATGGTGTTGAAAGCTGTGGCAAGATCTACATAGGCTGTGCGAACTACCTTACCCTTGTCTACGATTCTGGTGACTGCTTCAATGTCATCTATCAGGTTTAGGAGACATGATCTGCATTTTACAAACCCAACATGGTTGTGGTCCAGAGTTTGGAGATTACCAATGTCTTTTTTATAAGTTGTATGATGATACATTCCATGGCCTTGCAGAGCAGGCTCATCAGGCTAATGGGGTGCTAGTTCCTGGGGTCCATGGTGTCTCCACCCTTGTGTAGTGGGATAACCATTGCTGTGCACCATTCAGCAGGCACAAAGCCTGAGGTGAGGCTATGACTGAACAGGGTACATCGGTGTGGTGCCTGTTCATTCTGTAGTTTGTGTAGAACACAGCCTGAGAAGTTATCTGGTCCCATGGATGCTGTGATACTGACTTTGGAGAGTGTTTTTTTACCTGTGCTGCCGTGATGACAGCAACTTTGCAGTCTTCCATTATAGAGATGTGCTCTTTCATGGGTGAGAGGGGGGTAAAGTTAGCACTGATCCTATCTGCCAGGATGTTGGCAATATCAGTTGGGTCTGTATATTTAGTGCCATTGAGCTGTAACTCAGAGCATATCTGAGTGTTGCCATGACATGGACCTGTCTGTTGGGCAGATATCTCCTGAGTAGACTGTATGCAACAGAGTACAGATTGAGTTAAATTTAGTCTTGTTGCATGGGGCAACTGTTTGAGGCCAGTAATCTTCTTGTTGAGGTACTTCAGTGGTCTTTTCAGCTGCTGAAGGTTAGTCAGATTCATCACAAATGTGTTGTGGTACTCTCTGATGGGTCTGATGACTGATGAGTAGAGGGAACCTCCTTTGACCTACATGCAAAGACCTTGGCAGTTTGTGGGAACACATAGCATGATTTTCTGTGGGAACACATAGCATGATTTTCTGACCACTTTGTGAATGTTTTTCTGGAAGTAGAGATGATTATCCACGTGTCCATAGATCCCTTATTATCACCTCCATATTTAGGGTGTTGGCACCTATGTGGTATTTGTATGACTGTAGCTTGAGGCCATAATTTTGACACCACATCTGTCTGACTGAGACCCTGTTTAAGGATGTCTCCGTTGTCCTAAACATCGATTATGACAACTTTTTGGCAGTCATCCACAAACTTTGCTAAACATAGCCCTCGTGTGTTTGACTGTATTTCTGAAAAGTATACACCAGACAGAAGGGGTCCCAGGACTGAGCCATGGGGGACAGCAGTTGTTACCAGCTTGTACAGGAGACCACAATTCTTACCTTGTGTGATCTATCTGTGCCCCAGTTGGCAATCCATCAGATGACAGACATATTTATGCACAGGTTGTTGATTTTGTGGATACGACATGTGTCTGGGATGTTGGCAAAGGGCTTTTCAAGGTCTATGTGGGACGTGTGTAGCTCATTTCATTGATGTATGTCTTGGGTGACTGCCTTGAAAACAGTCTAGCAGGTTTAGGAACCATGATCTGCCCCTGACCAAACCAAAATTGGTAGGGTTGGGTGTTTGTAGGCTCCCAATAGCTCTGTTTATGAGTTCCATCATGATGGACTCCATGGCCTTGCAGATCAGGCTTAATAGGCTTATAAGACAATAGTTCCCATGGTCTGTTGTGCACCAACACTTGTGGAGTGTGCCAAACGTTGCTGTAACACATTCAACAGTTTCATATCCTATACAGAGAGTGAGGCTTAACAGACTGTTCGGGTGCAGTGTCTGTTTGTTCTGGAGTTCATTTATGACACAGCTAGGGAAACAATGTAATCCCATAGACGCTGTGTTTTCAGGTTTGGAAGGAGCTGTTTACCCATTCTATATCTGATATCTCTGCTTTCACAATCTCCAGGTATGATGATAGGGCCTTTTGTCAGTGAGAGGGGGTATGTATGTATGAGCCTGTATGACAGGATGTTGGAAATGTCAGTCATTTACAGTTTGCACTGACTCAGGACATATATGAGTGTACATTGCTATTTATGACATAGAGGGAGGAAGCGTCATGGTTCTCTATGGACTCCTTCACAGATTATGTTGCCAGAACATGGATTGGATAATGTTTGGAGTGCACATTGTTTATTGATGATACTGATTGCAGGTTTATTGATCTTCTTTGCTTTTTCACTTTCTGTGAACAACTTAAGTACTTGTGGTACATAGTTTGATTATGACAGGGTTCCAATATATTATATGTGTCTGTTTTCATATAACTGTGTGCACAAGGCAGGATTGGTGAATAGTGACAGGTTCCTGGGGTAAAACATGCAACTGCCAGATATATGTGGTCCACTGCTGTATTCAGACATGGCCTAAGTGTGTGAGCATGCCCAGTATGACCTTTCAGTATGTTGTTGCCTGACATTTGTTTCGTTTATTTAAGTGTGTGAGCATGCCGAGTATGACCTTTCAGTATGTTGCTGACTGAAATCCACTACATTTGTTGAAGTGTGTGAGCATGCCCGGTATAGACATTTATGCTATATGTGTGTGGAAAATCAAGTTGTATTTTTACTGCAGGACTCACCTTTGTGTCATAAATCAACAGGGATCATGCTGTGCCTGCAGGGCTTCCATAAGACACTTTGCATAGACTTATCAACATTTCTACATACAGGGGGGACAGCTATTCTTTGTACATTTCTACCCAGGGGCACACCTGATTGTTACTGTGGGTGTACCTAGGATGAGGGGCTCACCTGACACTTATACACATTTGCTAGGCCTGCACTGCTATGTAAGGTACACCATTTCAGTCTGTACTGTTGCCTATCGTACTGGCTTGAGGCATACTAATGTACTACAGATCTTAGCGTCCAATGTCATGTATATTAGATGGCGACTTCATAGCCTACCCAACCCACATCACACCGCCTGGCCTGCTGTTCTCTGTCTGCATAGGCCTGTGTGGGAGGTTACCCATATGTCTCTTTAGGGGCATGATACAGCATTTCTTTGTGTTTGCATTAGTGTACAATTTTCCTGCTGTGTCTGTGCCAGTGAAATGCTGTCATGGCTTAGTGGTTCAGTACTGTGACTATAGTGCACAGTATCTTGGGTTCGAGCCCTATCACTGCTTTTTATTTTCATGCTGGGCAAACCAGACTGCTTAAGGAACAGTAAATCAAATATGAGCATGTTTACCTGACTTTGCTCAACTTTGCCCGACTTTGCCCGACCTTGCTCAACATTGCTCAACGTTCTCCGACGTTGCACTAGTTAGCGCGGGCAATTTTGTTTACCTATACAAAATAGTGGTAAAAGCTGCTTAGCACTGCTTTGTATTGCTTAAAACATGGCAATCATGCCTCAGGTGGTGCTGCAGGGCTGTCTATGTCAGATGCACATAGTACACTCCCTATACATGTTTGAAAATAGGTAGTGTCAAGTTAGGCATCCCTTTTATTTTATGTGCACGTCAGAGAGAGGTATTATTTCCAGGGTTCCTACTGAGCCAGTGTATGTGCTATGCGTTGCCTCTTTGCCAAGGCCAAGGCATACTGGGCATGCCTCCTTTTGCCTACTGGGGCAGGCTAAGGTTGTTCCTCCTCCTAGTCACGCTCTGCCTGTGATGGCCTTGGCAATGGTGGGGGGCTGTTTGGCCCTGCCCCATGCTGTTCCTGCTGCAGCCATTTTCACAAGATCATATTGTGTAGCATGACACATACCATGACAATTTGGGTACATGTAGTTGGTGAGTACTGCAAGGCTCCACCAGATGTGTCCAGGCACCGGAACCATGACTTGAGCATCCCAAAGACATGCTCGATTACATTTCGTGTTTGTGCGTGTGCCTCATTATGGAGTTCTTGTTCAGGTGTGTGTGCATTTTTGATGGGTGTCATCAGCCACGGCTCCAGTGCATATCCAGCATCCCCCACTAGGTGACCGTCAGGGATGTCCCCATTGGCAAATGTCTGGTATAGCTGCATCAGATGCCAGATATGGGAATCATGGTAGCTTCCAGGGCAGCCAGCACACACATTCAGTATTATGCCCTGGGCATCATACACAACCTGGCAGTTGATGGAGGAGAAGCCCTTGCGGTTGATGTAGGCCCTACCCCGCTCACTGGCTGGTGCTTTGATGTGTATGTGCGTGCATTCTATTGCACCCACTACCTCAGGGTATTCCGCTATTTGCTAGAAAAGACGCATATTGCTGGCCAATGCCTCACGGGAATTGGCGAAATATACACGATCACCGACATGTGCTGACATGGCATTCAGGAACTGGTGCAGTACCCTGGATGCTGATCCCTGTGAAATCCCCATCATATCACCAGTTGGTCTCTGGAAGGTACCTGTTGCTAGTATTCTTAGGCCAACACATACCTTGGTTTCCACTGGGATGGGTTCCCCTCTGTTGGTTCTGTGTGTGAGGCATGGCCTGCACAGCTCAAAAAATTGCTGCAGGAGGCCTCTGTCCACTCTATAGCACTCCACTATCTCCAGCTCATGTAGCCCTTGGTAGGTTACCCTGGGTCTATACACTCTTCTCCGTCTCCTCACTGTGGGTTGCTCAGCAGAATTCGCAATGGCACCACCCTCAGCATCTTGCACATGTTGGCTTATAATAGCAATGGTAGCCCCTAACATTTTTTGTCTGAGTTAAGCTTTTTAAGTTTTCACTCTTTGTATACTGCAGTGTTGCAGTGTTTTTGAGAAAAACATGGGGGAATGTTGTTTGCAGAGTTTTAAGTGCTGGGCTGGGCTGGGCTGGGCTAGTGTACTGCCTGTTTAATTGGCTGATTCTGATTTATTTCACCTGGCAGCTCTGCTAGTTTTCCTTGGTTAACTTCCTACTACTTCTTTTCCTTCCTTTTCCCTTTCTGTTTCCACAAGGGGCAGCGCCACACAAACAAATGCAAACACTCACACACAGGCTTACACTGGCTTAGACGGGTGCACACACGCACACGCAGGCTCACACAGGCTTACAGGCGCACACACGCGCGCACACGGTGTAAGCATGTTTGCAAGAAATTTCAGATATATCCACGGTGTACACCTTCAGTTTCTGGGTTTCAGTTAGGACAACTGTAGACACGCCTTTTGCAATCCTGAGCAACTCATGTCAAACACAAGCCACTCTGCTCCAATAAGCTTACAGTCTTTCAGACATATCCCCTCATGATGTCACCTATCTTCTACTCTACTACTCCCCTACTCCTACAATTACACTCTAGGGACATGGCTCACATGCCAGGGAAAAGTGGGATTCACTATCCTTATCCTCATTTGCACAGGATGGCCTACTAATGCTTGGTTACATCTCTCAAAATGAGCTCCCCCCCCCTTAGCAACCACTACTCAGTAGCCATGTTGTCTTCAGCCTGCCATTCACCTGCATGGCAGAATAATCTTTTTATTAAACATGCCTAGTTTTGGCTATTTTTTAATTATTTTCTGGTTTTTAAAGCACCGAACGTTTGCGCGGTGCTGCGCTATGCTTAAACATCGAAGATCGGGGAAAAAAAATAAAAATTAATTTTTATTAATTTTTAACCTATAAAAATGCCAGTGGCCTTATATTTGGCCATTAGTATGCTTCCTCAACTGGATACATCCTTTATTTGGATCTGTCATAGCTCCGTTTAGCTATTTGCAGAACGGTACTCCGTTATCAATAGAGTACATTTCTGCAAATAACACTGCTCTTCCACGGACAGGTTATTGGTTCCCGATCGATAATTTACCTCATTTGCATACATTTCAGCAGCAAATGAGGTAATTTGCATACCATAACACTGTCCGTGCAAGAGTAGTTTTAGGAGCTCTCATGCACTCCCCTGTAGGCTATTGCTGAATCGCTCGGCAGACATATTGCCTGTCTGACGTCTTACACTACTCTTAGACTCCGTGCAAGCCTTCGTGAATCCGGCCTCTTGTCTTTTTAAGAATGTTAATTATTTAATTGTCTTGTTTTTATGATTTGCTTGGCTGTGTCTTGTGATTATTTTAAATGCATTATTTAATAGGAATTCAAATTGAATTTGTTTTTAACAATGAAGGATTGTTTCCGAAAGCTTTGTTGTGATTATTAAAATATTTTAGTGTTTGCAGAGCCTGTCTTTTTTGTGGATTGTGTATATGGCTTGACATGTGCTCCTGCTTAACTGCAGCTTTGATCCTGTTTGTTCCTGTTGACTTTGACAAAAGCTATTGTGAAACAAGACAAGCAGTCTTCATACTTTTCAGTTTTTATTTCTGAAAGCTTATTCTTAGAAAAGTTGTTGTTAAGGTTTAAATTGCCTGTTTCAGGAGGATCTGTACTATGACCCTAAAGTTTTCTTTCTGCAGTAAAACTGCATATATTTGTATGGAAATCTTCTGCTGTGCATTTAATAGGCTACACCAGTGGAAGCAGCAGGCATTTTTGTTTTAATTTGTGCCAGAAATCCTAATATTTACCATTGCTTGCACAAAACACTGCTTGAGCCAATGTATTCTACCTAGAAAAAAACATTCTGTAGTGACTAATAATTGTAATTTGCAAGGCCTTTGCTTTGAGTTTGTTGAGGGACATGTACAAGTATCTTGTTGACTGATATAAAGAATCATCTGAGACAAAATTTCTTTAGTTGAAGAGCTACTATAAACCATAGCTGCTGCAGTTAAAGTGTGGTTTAATTGCCAAAACAGAGATGACATCAAAAATATTCCCCAATCGGGGAAATTTATCTTGTGGCATACCTAGCAGGATTTGGGTAATATACTTTTCAGGAGAAGAAAATGTGTAATGGCTAGGTAAAGAGTCTTTCTTCCCAGCTTAATGAGAAGCCAATGAAAGCTTTCATGGACATAGAAGAGACTGACTGCAAGGACTATGACAAAGTGTAAAAAAAAAAACAAACATACAAACCATTGTTAGTTCAAGCTGATATTATTAAAACACAAGCTCTGAAGTTTTCATAGCTGAACATTTTCTTATAGG
Organism: Protopterus annectens; assembly: GCF_019279795.1. NCBI lineage: Eukaryota > Metazoa > Chordata > Ceratodontiformes > Protopteridae > Protopterus > Protopterus annectens. The sequence goes on along the minus strand of NC_056729.1, from coordinate 1,332,713,518 downwards.
TCTCAGTTATGTGAGTTGAAACATATAATTCAGTTATAATTAAATCATGGGAATCAGCATTCCAAAGGTAAAATGCAAGAAAAGTTAGAAATAAAGTTAGAAGAGCCATGCCTACTACATTAGTAAAGTGTTTTTTTTCAAAATTACTCTAAGGATACCAACACTTTAACATTATTTGTTGATGGATTGTACAGTAATGAAATGCTATCCAAAATTGAGATGCCCAGACTTGTAGTATGGTAGCCAACATAATGTACATGCCATGCTCTGTGGTGCAGAGGGATGAAGCCTTGACTGCAATCTAGGTGACCAGGGTTCATACAGGGGGTAGACAGGTATGGAGAAGAGTGAAGCTGCATGGCCCTGTCACCTCTTCTTGGGGTGGAGATGGTTGCGCCCACTTGGGGGCACACTGGGTGAGTACACTTTCCATGGTGGAGACAGAAAAAAATACAGCCTTTACTTTGGATTGGTGGGCATGGCAGCTTGATGGCAACAGGCTTTGTGGAAGAGAGAGAGTATATAAATTGTGGAAAGACTATGGCATATACACTTGCATTGCACTCCCATGTGTGTGCTGGGATGTTATGGCTGAAAAAAGAAAACTCTTAAATCACCTCTGATGGCTGCCTAAGTGGTGATTCCCTCTTGGCTGACTCTCATTCTTCTGGATAAGGAAATGAATAGATGAACCAACAGACAGAAATTGATAATCAACAGGCAGCGTGGACAAATCAGAAAAAAAAAACCAGATGCAGACATACACTATTTTAAATTATGGGAAAGGAGTCACATACAGTCAGTGAAATGCTTTCTATGAATGATGGAACTGTTAATTATGGTATGTGATAAACTGTCTACAAGGATTGCACAGTCAGCTTTTTGCTACTGAGCTACAGTCAAGTTAATTAAATGAAATGTCTTAAATTACAGTTTATTTGTAGAAAGAAATTCCTCACTAAGAAAGCAGTAGTATTTATATGCCTAGAGATAAGAAATACTATTTCATTGCTCAAGTGGAAATACAGGTTGTATTCGAGAAGATAGTTTATCCTGCTGCTATAGTTCCCAATTCAACTTGTAATAAAAGGAAAAGATCTTTGTCACTTTAAGGTCTTATGGAGGCAACAAAAAAGGTACTCCTTGGATAAACCACCTTATCAATGTGGAGAAAGGATACAGCAAATGAATAAGCTCAAAGACGCACCTTTGCCTAAGCTGGAAAAAAGAACAGTGCAACCACCAGATACACTCATAAGAGTACGAGTCCAATAACGACTAAGAAACAGTGTTAGAAAGCCTCAAAGGTACTAACATTTGTATAAGAGACTTTCAACTGTTCAGATTTTCGCAGAATGTCCAGATTTTTGCTCATATTTTTGGTCTGCTCCTGATAAAAAGTATGGTTTTCTGGTAAAAAAAGCGCTTCATCTTAAATTAATAAACATTTTTATTTTATTTCGTTGGTTTTGCTCCTTAGCCTGTTGTTTGGTGGTTTTGGTATCATTTTTATTAGTTTGTTTTTCTGGAAAATCACTAAGGGTTGAAATCACTAAATAATGATATAAATTTGAGTTTCAGACTTCATATCCTTCAGAAAATGTAAGTTAACAGCAGTCCTGTTATACATGCAACTTTCTAAGTTTATAAGAACAATATTTAAAATATGTCCCTATTTTTGGGCCTTAGCCGCCCCATTATTTTAGGATAATTCCAGAGTTCTTTTGATAAGAGGTTGAGAGTAGAAATCTGCAGTTGAGAGTAGAGAGCCCAGTCAGAGAGTCCCTAAAATCTAGAATAGTAAGAGATATATACCGTGAAGCAAAACTAATTGAGGAAGAGACAATATCATAGCCTGAATGCATTACATAGATGGGAATAGAGATGACTAAAGGAACTGAAGAGTATGAAGCTCTCACTTAAAGGCACAGTGTAAAGAAAGGAAGGATGCTAGGAAGTTTAGTATTCTAAACTTTCTGTCAAGCTAAAAGAGAATTTCTCATACATAGAGAATTCTAAGCAGCAGATGAGTGATGAGAAGGAGAAACATAATGATAAGAAAGTTAAAAGTAGTGTAGTAAAAGAAAAATAAACAGTGACTAGTCAATTCTAAAGCCATTTCTGCCAATGCAAAAAGGAAGACTCTAGGCAACACATATTTGTAAGAAAGAGAAAAAAAAATAAAACTGAAGACAAATGGTGTTCCCATTTGCAGAGGAATAGTAGTCCAGAAGAGAAGAGAAAAATTATAACACAAGATATACTGAAAGATAAAAGAGAGTTGTGCGTATTTAGTTTTAATTAAAAGGACCAAGAAAAAATAAAAAAATAGGGAGATGGCATCCACAGTTAAATCATATTATTATAAAGTGCCTTTACTAGGAGAGTTAGACACTGAGAACCCGGTGTCAGTATTAGTAGGAGAGGAAGAAATACCTTCTACCTCATGACGGGCTACCACTGAAAAAATACACAGTTTGTATCTTTCAAGAAACCGAGTAAACTTTTAAAAAAAAGTACAATGAAAAGATGACACTTTAAGTAGAACAAAGGAAACATTGCAAGAAGCTGAATAAAATGTTCTCACTTCTTACCCATACTTTGAATTGCAGAATGATTTGCTTTACAGAGTACGTAAAAAGAGAGAGGCATATCAACTAAGGAAGACCAAAGCTTTTAGAATCTTAGCAACAACAATGTCCTTTTTATTTATTGTCCATGTTCAAATGGGACACATACAAATCTGCAATGATCCTAGCAAGGTTTTACTGCTCAGGAATAGTGAAAGATATTGATAATTTGGGTATAGGATGCCATGAATGCAAGAAGACAGCCCCTCATCCAGGCTTCAAAACCCCATTAATTCCTTTGTTTAGCATTGATGCCCCTCTTACATAAATAGCCATGGATATTGTTGACCCTTTAATAGTAGGGATACCTAATAAAATGTTCACTGACTAGGGAAACTCCATTTATGTCAAAAGTAACAGACTAAATGTACTAATGCTTTAAGGCCAAGCTGCTAAAATCCTTACTGAACTCTTTCCAAACAGAAGGGATGGTGGAGCATTTCAACCAAACCTTCAAAAGTACATCAGTAGTAAAAACTGGGACCAGTTAATAGTATATCTCCTATTTGACATTTCAGAAGTACCAACGCCTTGACAGAGTTGAGTCCTTTTTAATTACTGTATGGCAGACAGGCTTGTGGACTGCTGGGTATTGCTAGAGGAGCAAGGAGAGAAGGTCTTATGGAGTCAGTGAGAAGAAGGTTCACCTTTAGACAGAGAAAGCACCATTTAAAGTGTTATAGAGCGCGATACCACTTTACAGTATAGGCTGAGAGTAGCAATGCCCAAAGTAAAGGAGCACGTATAAAGTGCTCAAGCATTACAACAAGTAATGTATAATAGGAATGCAGAGACCAGAGAATTCAATGTACCATCACTGGCCTCCTCTCCTTTCTAGACTCCATAAACCTTCCTCCCGACTCTGGCAAAATAGTTTCTACTGTGTTCCTTGACCTCTCTAAAGCCTTTGATACAGTTTCTATTATCCCAGCTCTCCTCTCTCAACCCCCCCCCCCATCATCACCTGGTTCACCAGCTACCTCTTTGAAAGACAGCAAGCTGTCAAATGGAAAAACTCACTCTCTTCCTTTCTACATACCCCTACCGGAGTCCCCCAGTGTTCCATCCTAGGCCCTCTCCTCTTTAACATCTTCGTTATTAATAACTTCCACCAGTCTCTCTCCGATGCCACACTAATTCAATATGCTGATGATTCAACCATTATTTGTACAGCAGACACCTGTTACAACCTACTTCTCAAAACTCAGTTAGCCTTCTCTGATATTGAATCATGGATGCATAGTAATCACCTCACCTTAAATGCCAATAAAACAAAGTTAATGATCTTCTCCCCATCAAAAAACACCAATATAGACAAAAACTCTTTTACAGTGACTGCTCAGAATAACAGCCTTATAGAAATAGTATCACATACCAAACTGCTCAGTGTCATAATTGATGAAAATCTAAAATATGACATCCATATCCAAACTAATACAAATAAAAACTCAACAAAAACTACACCTCCAGTATAGACACAATAATTACCTTACCCCTCCACCAGACACACCCTTACCTCTACTTACCTTCCTCCCTCTCTTATGGGTTGTGTACTACATGAACTACAAAATGAACTGGCACCTCACCTAAGTGTCATGTTTAATCACACCCTCACCTCAGGCTTCATACCCACTGAGTGGCGCACAGCTACAGTTATCCCACTCCACAAGGGGGGATCCACCTTGGATCCCGGGAACTACTGTCCCATCAGTCTGACAAGCCTGCTCTGCAAGGCCATGGAATGTATTATCATGGAACTTATAAACAAAGACATTGGCAACCTTAAAACACTGGACCCCACCCAGTTTGTGTTCGTGAAGGGCCGATCTTGTCTCCTGAGCATGATTGACTTCTTCGAATCAGTCTCTAGAGCTGTGGACGAGGGTAAGGCAGTCCACACAGCTTATATGGACCTCGCCAAGGCCTTTGACACCATCCCCCACTCTGGAATCATAGATAAATTACTAAGCTGGGCATTAATCCCTACGTCACTCGATGGGTTGCCAAATGGCTTACTGACAGAACCCACACTCATACCTCCCAACCATACTGAATTTCTCGGTTTTTACCAAGTTTTGGGGTCCAAATGAAAGGGTGCCACGAGTTTCGAGTGGCACCCCTTCATTTCCGATTTTTTTCTGTCAAAGGAAAAATTAACTTCAAAAAATCAATACACGGCAGGTTCAGGTTAAGGCACTTTAATCTTGCAGCAAGGAGACAAAAACATTCTAATACAGAGTTTGTCTAACTAGAATCAGGAAGTGCAGGTATTTTTATACATTTTCTAATAAGACATTGCCTACCAAGCTGACTTAGCAGATCACAAGTTTTAACATCATTACTTCATAGCAGCTGTTTGTTCATGATTTTCTGCTTGCACTATCAATTTTGAGAAACTTCCTAAGAAAAACAACGTGGCCTTGACGACCACTGGTTAGATACAACTTTCCTCTATGCAATGTTACCATTCAAGGTACTACAGCTAATTTGAACACAAAGCAAGTATAGAGTGCAGTTCATTTCTTTAAACAGTCCTTTGCCTGTCTTTGTCTCTTCCCTCTGCAGCTGTGCATGTTCTCATAACACGAACAGAGCTAATTGTTCAAAATCATAACATTATAGAATATGGTATTGTTTCATTTATTACTTCCTGACCTAGCAGATAATCACCTGCTTCTCAGTATGTTTCCAAAAGGCATAAGCATGAATTTTGCTGTGCTAGCAAACACTAGGTCAGAGGGTATCTTGCATGTTTCAGAAAGCATACTGCAGTTTCAAAAACATCTTTTAGTCTCATATAAAACTAAGCTGTATATAAAATAGAATGAAAAACGTGTTAACTCTTTTAGCTTCTAATTAGCACTAAGCACACATATTAATACATATTTTTCTGACATTTCCCCCCTGTTAATACTTTTTATTCTATTTTCAAAAGCATAAACAGTTTGCTTCTTCTCCTAACCTCTTCCATTCAGGATTTGCAGTTAAGAGAGTCATTTAGTTTAGACTTATGAAAGCATTTCACTTTTCAACAACTCTTCAATTTCAGTACTTTGATACAAAGTCTCAGAAACTGACATGTCTATAAAATCTTTGATTAATCTTTTCATGCGGGGAATACCACAACAAATGCATGCTCCTAATAGGAGTAATCCCACACAAATGGCAATCAGGATGTTCATAAGGATGGAACCCCCCCCAAACAAATTCTGGAAAAAGTCCGTCAGAGGGTTTGGGGCTGGTTTGGTCACGGTCGACACTTGCTGGTCACCTCAAGATGATCGTTTATCTCGTGTTGATTGTCTGGAATGTACAAACAGCATTCTTCCTTGATTAAAGCGCATGTACCACCCCTCGCCGCTAGGGTGAAGTCGAGAGCCATGCGGTTTTGTAGCACCACAGTTCTCATAGCATTTAGTTCATCAGTCACTAATTTGAGAGCAATTGCTCATAACTTTGAGACGTTTGGACAGTTTTCTCAGCTCCCAAATTGATTTTACTGCACCATATGCAGAAGCTATGCCAGCCCATGATATAATAGTGTCACTCAAGTCCATGTGTGTCAGTTTATCTTTGTTCTTTACGGAATTATGGTTTCTCCATCCTGCTTCGATTCATCCTACTGGATTCTCGGGTCTCTTGATTGGATTTCCAGGTTTATTGCTGACCTCTCTGATGTTTTGAATTTTCCCTCGAGGCAAAGCTGCAGTGTGTCATATGGTCAGAACCAGGTAATCCAAAAAATAACTGCCGGACCAATTCTCAGGTAACCATTTGTATGCCTTTTTCCCACAAATAAAATAACAGTTCTCTACTTCAGTATTGATATAAGCTTGTCCTGCATGAAACATTTTCTTATCAATGATAGAAAGCTGCTTTAAAAGAACAGGATTATGTTGTACTTCACTAACAGTTTTATGCATTTTCTCAAACTATGCATCATAGTTTGTATCACAAATAGTTTCTGCCTTACTGGCCTTAATATAACATTTATAAGAAACAGTCACATTGCAATTGCTCCAACCCACCTGAATAGTGTCATTTTTATAAAAACATACAACTCCCTTTTGTGTAACAGGTAGGTACAATGCTATTTTGTCTTGTGATTTTACAGGTGTAGTATCAAAGATCAAATTTTCCCAGGTCTCATTGACCCCTAGGGGGACAGCAGTCATTAATAATCCCCCATATGCTGTCGGTATAGCTGTGCAAATCTAGCAATTTGAAACATTGAAAGTTTCAGCATACACATATTTAATTGCTTGGTAAGTGTTAACGTTTGGATGCCAGTCTATGAGTAATGCATCACGTTTGTTCAGTTCAACTTGTGTGGCTGAAAAAAGGAAAGGCCACAGCAAAAAGATCATTGTCACCAGTATAGTTAACAGGATAATCATGCAATTTTTCTGAGACTGTTCTGCATCCCTGTTTACTCTATACCTGGTCATTTCATTCTTGTTGTGTAACAGTAACAAGGTTTTTGTCCAGTTCAAAGTTCTTGACCAATTTGCAGTGTGTTAAATGGATCCAGGATGCATGCTCAGCAATTTTAACTGCAGTGGGTGTTGTCAGCAAAACTTGAAACGGTCCTTCCCACTTCGGAGAGCTCCAATTCTTTTTCTTAATGACCTTCACCCAGATCCATTTGCCTGGTCGCACGCCTGGTCACACTGCTGCCTCCGATGGTCTGGTCTGTTCTTTATCTGAAACAGAATTTAACTGTAGAAGTCTTTTGTTATTCAATAACCTCCTCATATACTCTGCCAGTGAACTGTCAGCCTCCTGATCTGCAGGCATAAGAAGTTTCCACTGAGGTACATAATATGCCCTCCCAAATAATATTTCAAAAGGAGTTAACTCCTTTGCATTTGGAACAGTTCCCATATTCAACAGTGCCAGAGGTAAACAGTGCACCCAATTCTTTTGAGTCTCTGTTATTATTTTCCTAAGCTTACCCTTCAAAATCCCATTGTGCCTCCCTACTAATCCTGCAGATTGTGGATGATATGCGCAATGGTTTTTTAAAGAAATTCCGAAAAATCGACTCAGCTGTTGTATAGTTTGATTTACAAAGTGTGTGCCATTGCCACTGTAGATCTTTTCCGGTATGCCAAATCTAGGAATAATTTCTTTGATAAGTATTTTTGCAACAGCAGCTGTGTCTGTATTTTTGGTCGGAAAAGCTTCTACCCATTTGGAAAACATATCTGTAATGACAAGACAGTACTTCTTATTTTCACATTTGTTCAATTCTATGAAGTCCATACAAATAGTATGGAACGGGTATGGTGGTGTAGGGAAACTCCCTTGCCTAGGCTTCAACGCCCCTTGTGCTTGATGTTTATTACAAACATGACATGCCGCACAAAAATTTTTAGTGTAATTTGTAAATCCATACGTCATAAATATTCGATTCACTAACTGTACCATCCCCCCTGTTGAGACATGGCACTGCCCATGGCTCAACAAAGCTGCATATCTAAACAAATTAGACGGCAAAATCGGTTTTCCTTCCTTGGAGATGTACAGCCCCTTCTCAAGGATTGCTCCTCGTTTTACCCATTTCTGTTTCTCTACTTTCATAGTGAGTGCCTGTATTGTTTTTAACATTTCTAAATCTAAAATCTCAGAAAGCTGTAATTCCTCACTCAAAAGAAATACTTCTGAAGCTGTAACTGCCTGCCTTGCAGCTGTGTCAGCTCTCGCATTACCTTTTGAAATCCTATCCTCTTGTTTGGTATGAGCTACACATTTGCAAATAGCTACTTTTTGAGGTAACTGAATAGATTCTAACAAATCTAAAATAAATTGTGCATGATTAATCAGTTTACCAGTAGATGTTATCATTCCTCTATTCTTCCACTGTTGTGAAAAAACATGTACAGTAGAAAAAGCGTACTGGCTATCAGTAAAAATGTTTACACATTTACCCTTTGCTAAGGTACATGCCCGTGTCAAGGTAATCAATTCTGCTGCTTGTGCAAATAAGTTGTGTGGTAAAGACTTTGCTTCTAAAATCTCAGTATCAGAAACTACTGCATACCCTACTAGATTCCGCCCTGTAGGACTCTTTCTGCATGAGCCGTCCACGTAGTATGTCACCTTGGCATTATCTAAGGGAACGTCCGTAAGATCTTTTCTAGGTAGTGTCTTTTGCTCAATCTCCTGCAGGCAACAATGTGGTGTGCCATCCGCAGGGGTTGGGAGCAAGGTTGACAGATTCAAAGTTGTGCATTGTTCAATTGTCATATGAGGTTGGCTCAACAGTATAGTCATACAAGAAAGATGTCTAGCAGGAGAAAGATATGCTACTTTTTCTTGCAGTAAAATAATCGCGACTGCATGAGGCACTCTCAATGTGAGAGGGTGGAACAACACTACTGAGGCCGAAGCCTGCACTGCCATTGCAGCTGCGACTACTGCTTGTACACAGTGTGGCAGAGATCGCGCCACTGGGTCTAGCTGTGATGAATAGTAAGCTATGGGGCGTTGCTTGTCCCCATGTTGCTGTGTCAATACTGATGTCATATAGCCTTGCTTACAATCTACAGTTTGGAAAAAACGTTTATGATAATTTGGTAATCCTAAAACTAATGAAGATGCTATCAATTGCTTCAGTTTGCAGAAAGCTGATTCTGCTTCTGGTGTCCATTGTAATAAATCTTGTGCTGCCATAGGTTTTTTGTATATCAAGTTGGTCAACGGAGCAGATTCCAAGGCATAGCTTGGAATCCAACTCTGACAAAAAATAGTCGTACCTAAGAAGGACATAATTTCCTTCTTGGTAGTCGGTTTAGGCGCTTGTAACATTGCTACTTTTCTGTCTTCATCTAATATTCTGCCTTCTTTGGATATTACATATCCTAGGTATTTAACCTGCTTTTTCCAAAGTTGCAGTTTGTTTTTGTTTACTTTGTGTCCTTGAGTGGCTAAAAATTGTAGTAATGCTATGGTATCTTCTCTGCATTCTTGCTGGGTGGGTGCTGCCAGCAGAATGTCATCTACATAAAGTAAAATTTGGCTGCCTTCAGTGGGATAAATCCCGCCAAGTTACTTGCCATTTCCTGTGTGAATATTGTTGGGCTTTCATAATATCCCTGTGGTAGTCACGTATATGTGTACCTTTTCCCCGAAATGTAAATGCAAACCAATGTTGGCTGTCAGGGTGTATCGGTATTGAGAAAAATGCATTGCTAATATCTACCACAGAAAAATACTTCTGTTGAGGTTTTAGATCATTCAGTAAGGTGTGTGGATCTGGCACCGTAGGTGCTCTGGGTATTACTGCATCATTTACAGCTTGTAGATCTTGGACCATACTCCATTCTCCATTTGCTTTTCTAACAGGAAATAAGGGTGTATTACATGGTGAATTGGGAGATTCTACCAGTACTTCTTCCTTAAGTAAGGCTGCTATTATAGGTTTGATTCATACTTCTGCATCCTTTCTCAAGGGATACTGTCTTTTTTGTGGTCTAAATGCTGACTTTGGCGTGATTGTTACTGGTCCTGCTGTACGAATAAGTCCTACATCTGATTTCCCTGTTGACCAGAGAGTGTCTGGTATGCTTCATAAGGCTTTCTCTTCCTCTTCTAATAAGAGTGCTAATCAGCTGTCCTCACTAGACTGCAGGTGCACAGCTGGGTGTGTCTGTGTTATCCAATTTAACTTCTGCTTTTGTACTCCCTTTTCGGATAGCTCTAGTTCTGTCTGTTTTTCCCACCTTGTGACTTTTTCTCCTAGGTCTGCCCACTTTACATTCTTGTCCTTAGTTAAACTAACATGTGGTAGTCGATTAGATTTATAAAGTGCAAAGAATTCCTGGAGCAATGAACAGCTAATTACACTGTTCCCTTCTGTGTCCCAGTACAGATTACGTAACACTAATCTGTTTGCACGGTTTTAAAACAGTTCTTGTTCATATTCCCTATCAGGTCCTGGTGTGCTGCAATAATACAGAGTACAATTCAACAAATGTTGTTTATCAGTGTCAAGGGAGGGGGACTTACTGATGGCTACATTCATCAGTTCTTCGGTTACTGCCCCTGGACCAGTCGTAACCAAGTCCTGGCTGTACCAGTAAAATGTTTCACCCTCCAATCGCACTACAAAAGTATCCATTTGTCGCTGTGCCTCCATACCTTGCATAGTTGGAACTACTGCTATGCCAAAAATCTGCATAAGGTCTCTGCCCAAAAGGTTTACTGGGCATTTTGCAGAAACAACAATTTTGCTTTTCTGGGTCATCCCTGAAACATGGGATGCTATGGGAGAGTGGCTCCCGATACAGCTGCCCATTTATCTGCTTTCACTAATATATAGTCAAGTGATTCTGAATTTCCTGGTAGTTTGGGAGGATGTATCAGGGTTCGTGATGCCCCTGAATCACACAAAAATTTTACTTCCCTCCCCTCTACCAGAAGTGTAACCTCCAGTTTCGTGTCTGCTAAGTAGAGCTCCAGGCTCAATAATGCTAAGTCCAAAATTTCATTCTCTTCACTGTCTGTGAATTCTTGCACATCCTCTATTTCTCCCATCACATCCTCTGTTCCCTCTATCACATTCACATTTGTCTTTTCTTGGTTATTTCTTTCTAGTGATTCCTGATTACTATATAGTCAGTCCTCACCCTCCTTATCTTCCGTAGCTACCTTCTTATTTTGCCTGCAATCCCCTGCCAAATGTCCCTTTTTCCTGCATTTAAAGCATTCACCCCTTTTCTTTCTCTCGTCAAACTCTTCTGATCGCTTATCAGATTGTTTGTTTCCCTGGGCATTTTTCTTGCCCTTTTTCCCGGACTGTACTACAAAGACTTCTGCTCCATCTTCTACTGCAAATACTTGGGTTTTCTTTTTCTTTTTGCTATTAAAATGCCTTTCAGCATGTCTTGCATATTCAAGTAAGGACTGTAATCTACTTGTGCGGTGATCTACCATGTGTTTTGTAATAAAACTACTGATAGATGCCATACTACCTTTCAAAAATGCATTCTTTAGCTGCTGCTCATATGGGGAATCATGTGTTTGGTCTTCAGGTATCTGCATTCCACAATGGTTATTAAAACATTCTAGTAATCTAGCAAAATATCTATCAACAGTTTCACCTTCTTGTTGGATGCATTGATTAATACAAGTCCAGTCTGCCCTAGGCTTCCATTTTTCAGAGATTCGGTCTGTCAGACTTTTCACTCTGTTATCCAGCTCTGCGATACTATGTGGGAGTGGCTTATGTTATGCGTCACGGGGATTCCAGTTGCCACTAATCATGTGCCAATCTGGACCTACGATTTGTCTAACTACTTTTTCTACTTCTTCTTCGTTTAAATGATAACTTAACCTCATGCCCTGTAAGTCTTCTAAGAACTTTCTAAAATTAACTTTTGGATGGGGAATCCCCTCTGTGGCTTTCCGGATGTCTTCCGGTGTCCACGGTCTATATACTAGGATAGTCAGGTCCTGCCCTTCCTGTCCTGCCTGAGGATTTGGTACTTCTATGAGAGGACATATCTCTTCTTCACTCATAGCTCATGAGTTTTCATTCATTTGATATAACTCCATATCCCCTCTTGTTTTACGTGTTTGAGACCTAGTCTCGACAGGATCTCTGACAAACGGTTTTGGTTTCGCAGGGACAGTTGGGTATAGCAGAGGTGGATCAGCTTGTCCACTCGCTTCATATTCTGGTAAGGGAAGCGGAGGGGGCAGAGGGGCCGATGCTATTACCAGGTTATTATCTTCTTTATCTAAAAACATTGCTTTTGAATTCTTAATCTTTTGTTCCCTGTGGTTTGCTTCCTCAAGCCACCTGTGTGCCTGGGGAATGCCTAATTGACATTGCTTTTTTACCTGACCTTTTGCGTCGGATTTGAGCTGTTTGACAAGTTTAATAAGTGAAGATTTTTCTAGTTTGCCATCAAATTCATATTTATTAACCCATTTTGTATAGTACTTAACATTGTCGACACATTGTAATTGCATATATTTCATGTCTTCGGTTAATGGCGGATCTCGGGATCTTTTTGTGCACTTATTTCTCATGTTGTCCTAACTTAGTTAAAGAAAAATGTTACGTAACCCTTCTTATCACATGGTACCACGATTTCTCTTTTTCACAGTTTATCTAGAATAACTGTCTACCTATTCTGTTTCCCTGATCTATGACAAGACAGCAATCTTTTTTGTCCCTGATCTGTACTTTACAGATCTCCCTGACAAAAACAAAATACTGTAACAAGTCCCTGATCTAAAACAGAAAAAAGGTAAATTCCTCCTTACCTGAGCCTCCGTGATTGACTACTGCACTGGGGCCGTCGACTCATCCTCCAATCGCAGATCAGAAACAATGGCCGGCCTCTTTTGAATGACAATTTAGTTGGAGGTCTTTCAAAGCAGAAGAACCAATGTGGTCTCTTCCACGTACGGTTTCATGCCACCGGGCCCATCTGACCTGAGTCAGAGTGAGAGTTTCCAGTTCAGAGGACCAAATCTGTCAAAGGAAAAATTAACTTCAAAAAGATCAATACACGGCAGGTTCAGGTTAAGGCACTTTAATCTTGCAGCAAGGAGACAAAAACATTCTAATACAGAGTTTGTCTAACTAGAATCAGGAAGTGCGGGTATTTTTATACATTTTCTAATAAGACATTGCCTACCAAGGTGACGTAGCAGATCACAAGTTTTAACATCATTACTTCATAGCAGCTGTTTGTTCATGATTTTCTGCTTGCACTATCAATTTTGAGAAACTTCCTAAGAAAAACAATGTGGCCTTGACGACCACTGGTTAGATACAACTTTCCTCTATGCAATGTTACCATTCAAGGTACTACAGCTAATTTAAGCACAAAGCAAGTATAGATTGCAGTTCATTTCTTCAAACAGTCCTTTGTCTGTCTTTATCTCTTCCCTCTGCAGCTGTGCATGTTCTCATAACACGAACAGAGCTAATTGTTCAAAATCATAACATTATAGAATATGGTATTGTTTCATTTATTACTTCCTGACCTAGCAGATAATCACCTGCTTCTCAGTACATTTCCAAAAGGCATAAGCATGAATTTTGCTGTGCTAGCAAACACTAGGTCAGAGGGCATCTTGCAAGTTTCAGAAAGCATACTGCAGTTTCAAAAACATCTTTTAGTCTCATATAAAACTAAGCTGTATATAAAATAGAATGGAAAACGTGTTAACTCTTTTAGCTTCTAATTAGCACTAAGCACACATATTAATACATATTTTTCTGACATTTTCTTTTGTATTTTTTAATTTTTTCTTTTGATTTTTAAATTTTTCAAATTTCGTGCTGTCGGAGCTGACGTCATCACATACGTGATGATGTCAGCTCCATCAGGGCTACCACCCAGTCGGAATTGAGCTCAAAGAGCTCACATCATTTCCGGCTGGCTGCAAATGCTAGCGGGAATGGATTAACGGCAGCAGCAGCCTGCAAATGCAAGCAAGACTCAATTTGGATGTCCTGGAACTTCAGCAGTACTCAGTTTGGATGTTCGGCAAGCGGGAATGGATTAACGGCAGCAACAGGCTGCAAATGCCATGTCGGGGAACAGAAGCAGCACTCAGTTTGGGGACTAAAGTGCAAATGGATAGCAGCACTGGTTTGGAAGACTCAAGTAAGGGAATAAAGTGCAAATGGATATCAGTGTGCGTGTGTAGTTATTCTTTCAGTTAACCTGGGCTCTAATTCATTCAATCTGCAGTTCTTTGAGAATTGCGATACTGTGTGCAGCAGCTCTTTGAACTAATGTGCGTATGTTCAGGAATCTATTGTAGTCCATTTATGTGTGTTCAGGTCTTTCAGATACTGTCTCTAATTCATAGTGTGTGTGTGTGTGTGTGTGTGTGTGTGTGTGTGTGTGTGTGTGTGTGTGTGTGTGTGTGTGTGTGTGTGTGTGTGTGTGTGTGTGTGTGTGTGTATATTTCATTCAACCTGCAGGTCTTTGAGATACTGTGCAGAATGTATTCAGATTTACTTCTTGTGACTTGTGCATTTTATTACTTTGAGAACACTTCGTTCTTTCAGTTAACCTGGGCTGGCCACTCTAATTCATTCAACCTGCAGGTCTTTCAGATAGTATGTGCAGAAGCTCTTGTAGTCTGTTTATGTGTGTGTGTTCAGGTCTTTCAGATACTCTCTAATTTATTGCGTGTATGCAGGTCTTTGAGATACTGTATGCAGAAGCTCTTGTATTCCGTTTATCAGTGTGTGTGTTCAGAAAGCTCTTGTAGTCCATTTATCAGTGTGTGTATGTGTTCAGGTCTTTGAGACATTGTCTATAATTTTGTGTCTGTAAAATGCCGCAGTTAGAGCAAGACCCTGAGTTCTCTACCCATGCCACCACTTCTGCTTGAAAGAATTATTGCAACTGTATACATTTTCACAATGTCTGAAATGTTTGGCTCATACATTCTGGTCTGTTTCTCTTAAAATTTAGATGGAGCAGTGGTAGTGTGGTTGACTCCCACCAAGAGGTTCTCTGGTTTGATTCTCTGCTGAAGTGCCTTCTGTGCAGAGCCTGCATGTCCTCCCTGTGTTTGTGTGTTTCCTCCCATGATACAAATACATGTGTCTGCAGCATTTCTCCCCAGGCCTCTGGCTTTGCTGAAAAGTGGCTTTGTTCCAAGTCGGGCTTTCCCAGTAAACAAATGTTAAATAAAATGTATGGTTTTCTGGCAAATTATGAGAGCTGAATTTACTAAATAATGATAGCCATTTAAGTTTATCTTCTTATGGTAACACATGGTAACAATTTTTTTTCTAGCAACTTTCTAAGATTATAAAAGCAATGTTTAAAATGTGTCCCCATTTTTGGGCCTTTGCCCCCCCAAATAAATTACATCTTTTTCCTGATTTCTCGTGCTGCACAGTTCTTCAGGGAAAGAGAAGTTTAGTGCTGCTTATACAACATCAACGTGTATTGTTAGTAGCACAACAGGTAGTATATTTGCTTTTGCTCCAGAAAGTTGTGGGTTCTACTCCCACAGTATGTAGATGGATTGCTGATACTGTAATGTGTTGTATTTTTAAGGAGGGTAGATGCTGCAGTCCTGAGAATGTCCTCTTTAATGTGTAATTATTTATATGACTTACTTCTGCAGAGATTGTGCATTTTTACTGATACCTGTGGATTGTAGAAGTTTAAGTAGACTTTCATGATGGAAATTTTCTAAATTGGGCAGTTTTGTCATTATTGGTTCATGCATTTTGTTTCATTGCTTTCTGGAAAAATGTTAAAAACAATAAATTTAAAATGCACTTTTACAAGTGTGCTGTATTATACAAGGAATATAACTTAATAAAGTCAGGAAGGTGTATCAAAGAAAAGAACACATGTATGTTTCTTGTTTTGTGTGCAAGGGGCCATTGATTTGAAAATGGCTCAAAGGTAATCTTTATCCACCACTGGCCAGATGTATTTTCTTTGGATGCGGTGTGGGTTTCAATGAATGTGAGTTTCAAGGGCAGAGAAGTTTTAATGCCAAGTCTATTTTCATGGTGAGACAGTATTGCTTTGTTTGGCAGATGTCTGTTAGTGTTTGTACATTGTTGTGCTGCAAAATGTAAAAATAAAATCCAAATAATCATTGTAGAAGTAAAGCAGTATGCACACATTAGTGATTATGGTAAATGGGGCGAAATAGCCAGGTAATGGGACATTGGAATGGCTGCAGGTGGACTCTGGTGCCATATTTTGGTTGTTCAGTTTTTGTTTGAAAGTTGGTATCCCACAATTCCATCGGAGTGGGTGGGGTTATGTAATTATGGATGCGAATTAGATGTTAATCAGCGTACAGATTTGTACCTATTTTTCATGGGCCTTGTCTAGATTTTTGATGTTTCCAGGTTGAGAGGTATGCCCACAGTGTAAAAGTAGCTGACTCCAAATCCAGCTCCAGGCAAGTGACAAGTGGAGTACCTCAGGGTTCAGTCCTGGGACCTCTCTTGTTTGGCATCTACTTCTCTGAAGTACAGGCCAACACTAAGGGACTCTGGCTAACAAAGTTAGCACATGACTGCAAACTGGGAGCCATTATTGAATCCCGAAATGATGTCGATACTCTACCAAAGGGCCTTACAGAAACAGATGCTTGGTGCCAGAGCCATGGACTCAAACTCAATGCCAAGAAATGTATAGTTATCCCCTTTAGGAAAAAACATGTACCCATGAATTGCCACATAGGTGGCAGTACACTAAACACTGAAAGTGTGATAAGAGATTTAGGGACACAGGTGGACAGTGGTCTCACCTTCAATAACCACATCGCCACAACAGTCAGGAAATCCTTCTATGTGGCACACCTCATCACTAAGGGCTTTTCATCCAGAAAAAAGGAGGTCATTGTCCCACTGTACTCATCCCTTATTAGCCCCATTATAGAATACAACACCCCATTTGGTATGTACCTCTCAAGACATCTTCAACAACTGGAAAGGCCGCAGAAATACCTCACTAAAAGAATCACAGGCCTAAAGCAGATGCCCTATGCTGACCGCCTTAAATAACTCCAGCTAAACTCTTGTCGCATATTGTCTACTCTGAGGCGATCTCTGCTTAACATACAAGGCCATGTCAAACCCAGAGCTGTCGGACATGCTACACTTGAAATCCCAATCCCTCAGAGCCACACGCTCCAGGGATCTAAACCTTGTCATCACAATAAACAAAACATGCTAGTGGGATAGGTTCCTGACCCAGAGACTTCCCAGACTCTGGAATAGACTGCCCATACATGTCAAGCAGAGCACCTCTTTGTCCGTCTTCAAAAGGAACCTTGATGACTAGATGGAAGAAAGGAAATTCACCCTAGGGATCACGTCAGTCGCCCTGCTAGACAGGGGTCCAGGGAAGTAAATAGTCTGGGAAGAAATAGCCAGGGAATTGTTATGGCTAGGCTTGTATAGACCCTAGGGCCGATAGCCTAGTACCAACCTATGAACCTATGTATGGTGCCCCCCTATTCACTAATCTTCAGCTAGGCTTGCAGGCCAAGTTTAAAGCCTGTTACAATAAAATCTCCAAATTTGCCACCAACCCCAGAAACTCATCGCATCACTGTCTCTCTCTCCACTCCCTGAAATGGCTTGAATTTCCTAACTATCTCAAACTCCTTAGACTTACTACTGCTCACAAGCTCATATTCAAACCTTCTATTTGTCCTTCTCTGTCCACGTCTTTAACCCCTTACATTCCCAACCGCTCTCTAACATCAGAATACCACGATCTTCTAAACATATATAAGCCTCGTCGACCCCCGGCCACCTACTATTATCCTGCTCCCTAGCTAAACTCTGGAATTCTCTCCCTACCACCCTTCAAAATACTCAGAGCCACTCAAACTTCAAAACTCTTCTCCAATCTCACCTCCTTTCAAAGTGGGAATGTTGCTGTATCCCTACCACATAAACTCTTTAACACCCTCTCCCATGCACTATATAACTCAACCTTCTAGCACTGTGCTCTGTTACCCTTTGCCTCTACTTCCTCTCCTACCCTATATCTCATAAACTTCCCCACAACCCACTCCCTTTCTACACTACATATCACCTTTGATGTCTCCCACCTCACCTCCTTCTCTCTGTCCTCTCCTCATATTTCTAACTTCCAAAAAAAAAAAAAAAGCTTGTTTTTTATCTGTACATAAATGTTTTGCTTACATGTTTTTTTTCATCTGAACTGCCTGTACATTTAATATGTTTAGACTACATGAATCTCACTTTTGTAAATCATTAACTAGGATTAGAAATGTTATGACTTTTTTAACAAATTGTATATTATCTCTGTATTTTTCACTGTTTTACTACTTTATTTACTTTTGTATAACTATTGCAATATTGTCTATATCCTGTGGAGCTTTTCTCCTCGGGCCTCCACTGAAAATGGGCTCTTCCAGGCCCAGTGGACTAATCCGGTCATCAAACTTTAATAAATAAATAAATAAATCAAGTGTTAATGTTGGACCTCCTCCATAGAAAACATATTTTTGGCTAAGTGGCAGGATCCTTTTAAAATAGTAGAAAAAAAAAATAAATTAAATAAACTACAGGGTTAAACAGGCTGGTAAGAGAAAAACAGATGAGAAATACAATAGCAACGTCATGAAACCATGGAAAAAACTCAGTCTTTTGTATTTAACTTAATGGCTGAAACTAATATATCTGATAAAGAAAGAAAGAAAAACTGGCCTTTGTTCCTGCAGTTCAGGTAGATGACACTATATATAAACCAGAGAAACAAGAAGTAAGAGGGTTTCTGTTAAAAAAATAAAGAATGCTTTCAGAGCTACCTGGCAAAACAGACCAGCTCCAACACCATATTGACAATCCAGGTAAAAGGTTAACTTAAACCTTTACAGAATATCAGCCCTATAATATTATTCTCAAAGCGTGACAGAACAATCTGGTTTTGTAATGATTTTAGAAAACTGAACAGCATTTCAAAATATGACAGCTATTCAATGTCTGTGGCCAATGAACTTATAGTAGGGTTGGGAAAGGAAATATTATTGACCATGTTAGATTTGACAATGGTTTAATTCACGGCTGGGGTGTCTTCTGTGCGGAGTCTGCATGTCCTTCCTGCGGTCATGTGGGTTTCCTCCCACATTCCAAAGACGTACAATAGGTGGACTAGACACTCTAAATTTGCCATAGGTGAGAGTGCGTGCGCGAGTGAGTGCATGAATGAACTACCGAGGCAGGACTAGCCATCTAGAGGTGTAAAACCCTGGCTCAAGATGGTTGTCACTGCTGAGGTGACACCCCAACCCCATGTTTATAATGGGAAAAGAGGCTGAGGATGGATGAATGGGATACTCTAAAGTTTGAAGCCAAAGGAAAAAAAAACTTTTTTCAACACAAGTGGGCTTATCCCAGTATACTCTCCTTCTTTTTAGTCTGTGTGGTGTTCCTCCAGCCCTTAAAAGACTTATTTATTATATATTTTTTATTGTATTTATTTTTTAATTACATGTTGGTAAACAGGAAAATCACTTATCCTAGCCTGATCAACTGTAGCACTCAAAGTAGTAGAAGGAAAGATGCAAGAAATACTAACTTCAGTAGAACACAAAGGTAATATAAAATGGTTATAAAAAAAGAGTTACTATGTACAAATTTTACATCATGTATGCATGTTTTACAAGTAGAAAAGTAGAATCAGTGGAGTAGCAAGAAATGGGTGAGAAGCAGGATTAGCAGTGGAAATTGTAGGGGGTAACACAGGCATTTAGAGGACAAAGCACGAGATAAGTATAGAGCTCAAGGACACAGGGTCTGAGAAAGATAAACGTAAGATTCTTCTGGAGCATTTCTCCCCTGGCCTCCGCTGAAAACAGGATCTGTGAAACCTAGTCGGATTTTCCCAGTCAACAAATGTTAAATAAATAAAAAAATAAAAATAAAATAAAAATAAAAATAAAGATGACAGCGAGCAAGGAGAATGAGAAGCTAATTACAGATTTCAGGAAGCAGACACATAGTGGTAACTAATAGAGTAATGGTGTAAATGTGGTGACTTGCAAGGAAATTAACCTAGTGCAGAGAAGTGATGATTAAATATGTCCTTCATTCTGGCATTTGCATTTGTATTACTTAGATACTGTTTGAGTTGAAGTCTAAACTTAGTGTAGTTAGTATGCTTGGTGAGATAGCAAGGAAGGGACTGCCACAGATTTGGAGTGAAGCTGAACAGCTGCTACATCCTTAACAGAGTGTAACCCATATAGCCAAGATTACTGTAGAAGTGATCGAAATGATGAAGATGTAAGTTTGATCTGACTTGTATTGGAAGCCAGTTCATCTTGGATAAAGTAAGGCAATGATGTTCAAGGGAAGGAGAATTGTTGATGAAGCAGTATATTTAAATAGATAAGGTCTGTAGTACCGATGCATTTTTTTGTTAGAGGAGGTGGCAAACAAAAGTAAGCCATACTCAAGTTGTGGAAGCAGAACACATTTCCCAATGGCTGCCCTACATGGTGAGGAAAGGAACTGAGATATTTTCTGAGCCCAGAAAACAACCATGTCATATATGCTGCAGCTTACCTAGACAATGTAATGATAATAGTCAGAAGACTGGGATTCATTTAGCTAAGGATTAGGCTGTTCTCGACTCTTTAAAGCAATTTGGATTAACTGCCAGTGCTTTCAACAGCATGTTAGGTAGACAGAGTTAACATATTTCGGATATATTATTTGAAGGAGGACTGTTATACACATAAAGAGAAAAATGAACCTATTAAAAAACATCCCATTTCTCGCACTGCTAATCAAGTAGTGGCAGTCTTGGAAATAACCAGGTATTCTGGAAATTCACACTTCACTTTGCCTCAATAGCTTGCCCTCTTACAGATTTAAAAAAAGGGAGCATGCCCCTTAAGACTAAAGGGATGGGGAGAGCAAGGGGGTATAGGGTGGAGGATATTGAATGATGGCAATCTGTGTAGAGTAGTACAATCTCTGTGAAGATGATCAGTTAGGGCCTAGAACACTGATTACTGCTGCAATGGCACTGAATGGTCACTATACAGCTACAGGAAGGTGCTAGGGATAGATGCCAACTGTCTGTCAGAGCTGAGAGGTCAGGGTAAGGCTCAAGTGATGTCAGGTAGGGAGAGGGCCAAAGAGCTGTTAGAGGTGTCTTATACATGGACTTTATAAAGGTATTCTTCATTCTGTATCTGCTCATGCCACATTCTTAACAGTACTTCCAGACTAAGTGTAGCAGCAATGGAGGTCCGTTAAGAAAGATATGTTTTAATGCTGACTCATGATTCCCTATGATATCCCTTGTGCCTGGCACACATATGGGTAAGGGCTTTTTTCAAATATAAGGAGATTCTGACCCCAAATTACATCTTTTTCCAGTCTTGGATAACTAGAAAAGAAACAGAAAGAGGCAAATAAATTTTTACTTTTTGTGGTGAGAATAAGACACAACATTCCCAACAGAGGGAATTGCGTCATTTTAATTTCTAGTATATACCTCTACAGTTTCAAAGGCATGTTATTTTTAGCTGTATATTTGTTTGTTTGTTTGTTGTTTCATTACAAAAAACTGTAATCTGCTACATGGGCAAGAAATCTTATGCTTTATAAAATTATGTAGCATTTGTTCTTATTTCTTCAGTTGATTTGTGAATTGTTAAGTTGTATCCTGTAGAAGACAAACATGAAACATGAGATGATGTCCCTACAGAGACCCTTGTTCATTTACTTCTATATGTTACTTTGGATGAAGGTTTCTCACATGAAGTCAGGGTTTTAGCCACTCTTGGAGTGTAAGCACGGCTACTGGCATCCTGGTCCAAGGAAGTCATAGTGACACTTTATTTGGCCCTTATCAAACACATCATCGAGTATAATGTCCCCTTCAGCATGTACCTGACCAGACATATGCAACAGTTGGAATTTTCACAAAGGTTCCTTACCAGGATAATTCAGACTATAAATACATTGTCCTGTATGGATCACCTTAAACCCTAACTCTATACTCAGTCTCCTACAGGTTACTGATATGTGATCTATGTCTGGCATATAAAGCATACAAAGCATCCTGAGATCCAGCTCTGACAGACCTTTTGCACAGTCACAAAATGAGCAACATTATTTAAAGTTTATTTGCAACATAAAACAGGATATGTTTGTGAGACAGACATGCTCTCAAGTCACTCAACAACAAGCACTGTTATGACTGTCATTGTCCATGCTGGGGTAAATGACTTGAGACAATACCTCTCTGGACTATATGAAGGCAGGCATGACTGAACTCTCAGATAATCTGTCCCAGGCAGGTATAACCCTAGCCCTTAGCAGTATTCTACCTTCAAACAGGGTGATGCCACAATGTAAACAAAAAATGATTGACTTCAACAATTGGCTTAACTTGTGGTATCAGTCTAGGGGGGGGGGGTCCAGTATCTATCAGCCTGGGAAGACATAGTCAACAGGCCATGCTGCTTTGTCAGAGATGGTCTGCACCTGTTTCCTCTAGGCTTTCAGATACTGGCAAATGCGCTTGCCTTCCCCATAGTGCGTTTTTTAGGCAATGTCAAAACAACATTTCTGACATAACAAAATTCACTTGAGACAAACTCAAGGTTCTGATGCTTAATGCTAGGAGTCTAAATGTGAAACTGCACTCCCAGGAAACACCCTCAGCTTGGAAGATGCTAATGTCTGTGCAGTCACTGAGACATGGTTCAAGGCCGCTGATAGCATTCCATCCGTGCAAGGCTACAATGCATTCCCCATGTTCAGACCTCAAAATGAGCATGAAAGAACCAAAGGTGGAGGTGTATCCATCTTCATTACAGCCTAGTACACCTCGAGACTGGTCAAACAGTACTACTCTTTCGAATACTCCATGTCTGATTAACTATAGGCAAAATACCTACCACATCACTGCTAGCTATAGGTCTCCCACCATGAACCAAGAAAAGCACACCACCTACCTCTACTTGCTGGAGTCACTTACCATACAACCCAACTTCTTAGTCATGGGAGATTTCAACTATCCTTCCATCAACTGGGTGACAAACATAAGCAAACATGTTCACCCAGAAGTTCCTGAATTTTGTCAATACAAATGATCTGGAACCGATAGCCTGCACCCCCACAAGGGGCTCAAATGTCCTAGACATAGTACTCACCAACATGTGGGGTCACTGCACTCTCCCTGTGTGCTGCCCTCCCCGATAAGGTTGATCAATCTCATTCAAAGTAACTATTGACCTGTCACCACCACAGGAGCAAAAAAAAACAAAAAAAAAATTTCCAAAGCAAAACTACAGCCTACTAAGTGATGGTATAAAAAGTTTTATACCCTCCACAATCACAGACAACTATGCAGATGTGTACACAAATGCCCCATATAAACATTTAAGCAACTGTACAGACTCGGCTGTACCTGACTGTATTAAAACCAGGTCCTCCAGAAAAAACGAGCAACCCTGGTGGACCTCAAGTATAAACAAGTTAAATAGCAAAAGGAAGAAACTGATGTCTAAGATCAAGAGGGAACTGACTCAGCAGAGGAAGAATTCCCTCCACAGCTTGAACAAGCAGATCAGAAGTCTTGTAAAGTACTCTAAAGCTAATTATGAATCTAAAATAGTATCCCTAGCTAAGGATAATCATAACACTTTCTGTAACTATGTCCAAAATCTAAAAGGGAATGCCCAAGTATGTGCTGAACTGGTAGTAGATGGTACCACTCATATTATGCTAGAGGAAATTGCCAATCTGTTAGCTGACAAATTTGGTGCAAACTTCACCCCCCTGTCCCTATCAGTCATACCCCAGAGTATACCTGACACTAGTCGTCTTCCTAGTATCTCTAGAAATCAGGTCATATCTGTGCTCTCCAAGGCCAAATACATGACCTCAGTGGGACCAGATAACTTTCCAGGTTGCATATTAAGCAATCTAAAATAGGACCTAGTGGACCCACTTGGCATTCTATTTAACCATAGCCTGAGAAATGGCTTTGTTCAAACAGAGTGGAGAACAGCAACAGTAATCTCCTTGCACAAAGGGTGGCCATCAACTGACCTTGGGAACTATAGACCCATAAATCTAACCAGCCTCACCTGCAAGGCCATGGAAAGACTCATCATGGACCTTATCAAAAAGGACATAGGTGACCTTCAGACTCTAGACCCAAACCAGTTTGGCTTCATTAAGAGTAGATCATGCTTATTAAACCTAGTAGACATCTTCAAGAAAGTCACCAAAACCCTGGATGAAGGTATGACAGTGCATATTGCCTATCTTAACCTAGCCAATGCTTTTGACACTATCCCGAACTCAGGTATCATTGAGAAACTCTCTTAGTTGGGGATTAACCCTTATGTCACTAAATGGGTAGCCAAATGGCTCACTGACAGAATACATACTATCAAAGTCGATGACTCCACCTCTATCAGTAGACCCGTCATCAGTGGCGTACCACAAGGATCTCTGTTGGGCTCTTTAATGTTTATAATCTATTTCTTGGAAGTCCAGACTAAAGTAGACGGCCTTTGGCTTACCAAGTTCATTGATGATTGCAAATTGCATGCATTCATTGAGTCCACCAATGATGTTAACATATTACAGGAGGGGCTAATGCAGACAAATAACTAGTGCCAAAGCTATGGTCTAAAACTAAATGCAAAAAAGTACATTATTATCCCCTTTAGCAAAGCAGAGTTCCCTGCTAATTACAATATTGACAGCACCTCCCTAAGTTCAAACCTAGTGGTGTGAGATCTGGGAACACAGGTAGATAGCAATTTGAACTTCGACCACAAAGTTTCCACAGTGGTAAGGAAAGTGTGTTACATTGTGCATCTCATAAGTAAGGGCATCGCATCCAGGTCTAAGGATGTTATAACTCCACCATACTTGACCCTCATCAGACCATTAATACAGTGCAATGCTCCCTCCTACATATACCTCACCAGACACCTGCAGCAGCTGGACAGACCACAGAAGTTACCCACCAAGAAAATACAGGGCCTCCAAACCATGACTTATGTGGATAGACTGAAAGCCCTGTCACTGTACCCTGTATCATATAGGCTGCTGAAAGGTGACTTGTGCCTGGCCTACAGGGCAGTCTTTGCCTATGTCTTGATGGATATGCTGCACATCAGCAAGTCAAATGGCACAAGAATCACTTGCTCTAGGGATCTTAAACTAGCCTGTGACATCAACAGAACATGCTGGTATTCTGGACTAAGCTTCCAATTCATGTGAAGTAGAGGTCTTCACTGACCTGATTCAAGTGTAACCTGGACAAATGGATGGGAGACTGCAAATTCACCCTGGGAGTGGCAACCATGCTCCTCATGGACAGGGGTAGTCAGTGTTTATCATGGAATCTCTCTGTGAATTACATCCATCTAACCAAGAACAATTGAGGCAACTCTGGATTAACATGGCTAGACTTGTAAGGGCTCTAGGGCTGCTAGCCTAGTAACTTCTTATGGAACAGACTCCCCAGTCATGTGAAGTAGAGTCCATCCCTAACCCTATTTAAATACAATCCTGACCAATGGATGGGAAACTGGAAATTCATGCCGGGCCTGGTCCTCACATCTCTGACAGACAGAGGCAGACAGTAACATTGCCCAGACTAACATACCACCCCCACATAACCTTTTGAAACTTCCTAACACCCCCACCATAAATGCCAATTATATATAGGGACATGATTGGGTGGGGTTGGGTAGGGTTGTGTGGCTAGGTTTATAAAGACCCTGGTGGTCATTAGCCTAGTACATACCTGTTAACCTATATGAACCTATGAATGAGTGGTACTGGAGAATCCAAGGATTTAAGTGAAGTCGGTGAAGGTCTAAGTGAGGTTTGCTGCAAAGGTAAGTTAGAAGATGTTTGAGAGGTCTTATGCACAAACACTTCTCCACTGAAAGTCCAGGTAAAGATTGCCAGATGAGTGTATTAGAAGACTCTTGAATGGTATTAGGTGCAACGCAAATACTTCTCTAACAGGTGAGTGAAAAGGAAAGATTGTCCCGGACTAGCATATTAGGATGTCTGTCCCTGTGAAAAGATTTGGTTGAAAAATTTCCTGCACTTGGAGTTGGTTAAGGAGAGAAACAAGTAATAGCAAGGCTTGCCTCTACAGCAAAAGATAGACATTACCTCAGAGGGACTAAGGGATCCCTCACATGGCATCAAAAAACAATTTCCAAACCTGTGTACAACAGAAATGGCCTGCCAGGGCATGTGTGTTGCTATCAGAAAGTGACAAAATAAAAGTGCTCATTCCCATAGTTTCATGGACTGTCAATACAATGGGTAGAAATGAGTCCCTTTATGCTTGTTGACATGCCATGACACTGCCATACTATCTGAGTGTATTGCAAATGCATCTTGGGGGAAAGAGTACTGAAAGGCTAGTAACATGAGGAAGATATTCATCATCTTCAGAATATTTTGTGCATTTTGGCCTTGTGCTCTCAGGTCTCTTGTACTGTTTATTATAAACAATGCCTCTCACTCCAGGGCAGGTGCATTTTTGGTGACAGTCACACATAGGGGTGAAGTGTTTCCCCAGAGTCAGCCTGGAATGGTGAAGCCACCAAGAAGACATTGGTGGTACTCCTGAAAATCTTTATTTATGTTGACATGACATCTGTACACTGAGTTCAGTGAACTTTGAGAATCTATTGCAGAACACCCATTCAATACCTTGTGAAGGGCATGCACCAGGAATATTGTCACTCTCATAAGGTCTGCAATTTTGAGGTAGAAAGCTGCAGTTGCTATTTGTGCAGAAAGCAGAACATATGGCTGGGAGTAAAGGTCTGTGATTCTGTCCTGTCAGAGGCTGCAAGCCAGCGTCTCTAATCAGCACCTGGTAAAGCTCAGTGCCAATGATAGCTCCATGTGGCACTTAATAAAGTCACTGAGATCAAAACAGGCACAGCGGGAAACCATAAAAGTCGGCAAGATCTTAATCTCATAAGGAATATGTGTCAGGCACAGGTAAATGTTGTAAACACATAAGTTACTAAATTAATAACTAAAAACTATAAACTTGACAATGTATAACATCAAACAAATAAATATGAATGTAAAAAATGATAAATAAAACCATAAGTAAAAATTGGAAAAAACAGAGAGAAAGACAGATTTCTGAATTTACTGTTTTTGCCAATTTTTACTTATGGTTTTATTTATCATTTTTTACATTCATATTTATTTGTTTGATGTTATACATTGTCAAGTTTATAGTTTTTAGTTATTAATTTAGTAACTTTGTTGAAATACTTTTATGTGTTTACAACATTTACCTGTGCCTGACACATATTCCTTATGAGATTAAGATCTTGGAAAGTGATTACACAAATCTTTTGCGTAACATCGTTTGGTCTTGTACATGTGGGTTTCTAATTTGTCAACGTTTTTCTGTTGATTGTAAATTGTACATAGTTGCATTGGATTTATATTATAACTTATCGTTTATTTTTTGTTGAGTGGCGAGGCTACTTTAAAAATTTTCTGCTTGTTAAGTAGGCTGATTTATTAATTTACTCAGCCTAATAGCATATAAGGAGAACCAAAAGCATTTTACAACTGTTTGTCAGAAGAAGGCAAGTTAATGTGCTTGCCGAAAGCACTCACATTAAAGGTTTTTTTCTTTCTTTTATTTCGTATCAGTGTGACAGTATTTGTTCACTTTTCTTGCCGGCTTTTATGGTTTCCTGCTTTAATTAGTTTAAGTTTTCATTTGTGGTTTGTAAAGTCACTGAGATCCCCAAGGACTGTAAAGGTTGGAGTAGGGACTCCCTCACTTGTATTAGTGATTACTGAGTAGGAACAACAAGGTCCAGTAATTCTAGTAAACAAATACTTTGGTTCCTGACAGTCTGAGGTGAGCTGTCACTGTAGCCATGCATTTGGTAAACATCCCTGAGTAGAAAAAGGCTGGCTTTTACCCTGCAGTGCAGGAATCTGCTGGAGTCATTTGCTATGTTGATGAGCAGCTCCACACCCCAGAAGTCTATAGAGCACAACCAGCTCTGATCTGACAGACAGGGAATGACTGACCACAACATAGCTATATGAATGTTTGTTTTTTGAAATTGCTAACTTAGACCACTGAGTTCCAAAACTGGTCTGAAGTGCTTTGTTTTATTTGGAATCAAAAAGAGCCTTTCTAGTCTGGTCGGACCTCTTGTATTACTTTTTTTCTAAGAGATTAAAGGGCTCTTTTCTGCCCATCTCCTTCTAACAGGATGAGATGTCTTAAAAGGGGAAGGACATCAGTCAAGCAGGGGATAGGTATGGTAGAGACACTGGATATCACTTCCCTTATAAATTCGTCCAGAGTAATGACCTCTAATACAGGAAGGTAGATGGACACATGACCCTGACTACCTCCAGAAGAAAAGCTGGACAAGCCCTCAGGCTTTCTTTTGATGGATTCTGGAAGGTGGAATCCAAAACTGCTGATTCTGCTGACCACCTCTTTATGAAGGACAACTGTTCTGAAAGCCACCATGCCTACATTAGCTTCCATTATAATGTTGCCTAAATTCCTGCTGCCTGCTCTTCTTAAACCACAGGTTCCTGACATTTTTCTATTTGATGCAGAATGGCTTCAGAGAAGTACAAAACTTAATGCTAACAGCCCATGAGTGTCTTACATTCTTGATCACTCTTCTGCAGCTTGGGATTTATCTTGGGGCTAAATTGTTTGGTGGCTTTCAAAGGGGACATTGCTGAAGGATACTTGAAAGTTTGCAGCAAAGTTACAATGTATGAGTCAGTTGTGCTAATGAATGGTATTTCCACAGCCAGATTCTCAGGTTGCTCCATTAAAGGAATTATGGGTAAAATACATGGAGAAATTTGAAATGGTAGACATAGTTGTCACCTGGGTCTCTAACTGCAGATATCCATATGGCAACTTATTCAGTGTGTTACATCCCATCTGCAAATTTGTTTTGAAACCAAATCATGTATGTCACATAATTAAACATCCTAACAGAACATGTACTGGATGCACACCCATGCTTTCCAAAATAGTACAGTGTTCTAGATTCCTTATCTGGTAGTTGGACCAATAAAATGTCATATAAGGGCTCTTTTCTGAGGGCCACTGCCACCACTATGGATTTGGCCACTGGAGTCTCATTTTTTCAAAGGCTGCAGTATCCAGTCCAGTCAGCTTGGCAAAGGTCCTACTACATCAATGTCTTGCTATGACCTCTGCATGGCAAAGGCAACTATCTTACTGGCTGAGAAGTCATGCAAGAGGTAGGTGGGATAGACAGGAAAGCCTCCTGTAGAGCTTCATCTGATGAAGAGATTGAGTAAACAGGCCAAGTCCCCTTTTGTCTCATAAGGTGGAGGATATCTCCACATTTGAGGTGTTCAGGAAGGGACACTGGGGAATCCTCTATATTACATTGTCCACAATGAAAATGATGCCAAGTGAAACAATTTATATCACTAGAATATTTGCAGGGGACAAGAAAGCCCTGGAAGAAGCTCATGATCTTCTCCAAGTCTCTTAGGTTCACCAAATGATCCCACTGCGAGTTTTAAACCTTTTAAAATTTGCTGTCCCTGCATTCTTTTAAAGCTGTAGGCTCAATTACCTCACAAATCAATCATCACTTAAATGCTGTTATTCTAAGCACACTACACACTAGTGTGTATCTATTTGTCCATTCCAACTGAACCAACTGCCTAGAAAAAAAGTTTCAAAAATGGCTTCACTCATAGGTAAAGCCAATGAGAAGCATTAGCAAAAGCAATGACTCCATAATAAAATGCCAAATATCAATAAAAATGGAATGCTCTGATGTGAAATCACTGCAGAATCTCAGCAGCATATTAGAATAAATTGTTAGCTACTAAAATTTAACAAACTCTATGAAAAAATGTAATGAAAAATCAGTGAGAATAGCTTGGGGATATAGGTCAAATATGACATTTTTTGTGATATATTGTACAAGGTCTGGACAGATAAGAAGGTGTACAGCATTAAAGAAAAAGTTGGGGAGGAGTTAGAGTCAGGAAAAGTCTTAAAGGTGCAGAGCTGAACCGTGCCCGTGTGGCAGTCAGTCATAGCAGCTAAAAATGGAGAAACTGTTATTAGGTAAGACTGTGGTAAATTGTTAGAAGTCTGTGCATAATTGCATGTACATGTAAATGTGTGTGAGTGTATGAGAGAGAGAGAGAGAGAGAGAGACAGAGAGAGAGAGAGAGAGAGACATTAGATACGTTCAAAACAAACTTCAATGAATGACATTCCATGAAGCCAAAATTAACAAAATGGCTTGCAATGAAAACAAACAAAGCCACTAGCCGAACAATTTTATGTTCGGGCAGAATCTTCACCAGGGATGTCATATCCCTCACTCAGAGAAAAAAACTCTACAATTCACACTTAATTATTACAACATCAATGTTACAGTGTCATGAGAAAAAGGGAAAAGAGCCGTACTTCAGCAATCTTGGGACAATGAAATGTTGCCTTTTGCATCTGAGTAAACATCACTTAATGAAACATGCTTCAATCAAATGTGCAATACCACAGAGATTATTTCACCCTCCTGCAATACCACTGAAATCATTTCATCCTTGTGCATCACCAGTGACATCATTTCACACCCTTGTGCAATACCACTGAAAACATTTCACCCTTTTGCACTACCAGTGAAATAATTTCACCCTCATGCAATCCACTGAGATCATTTCATCCTCATCTGCAATACCACAATGAAATCATTTCACAGCAATTCCACAGCAATCATTTCGGCATTTTCAAAATTCCTTTGAAGAATATATGCCATTATTGCAATTTTGCCAGTGAGCTGGAGCTTATGGCCATGTTCTCAACCTTCCATCTTAAAATGTAGAACACTACTGCTCATAATGTGGAACAAATGAGCAGAACATGGAACATTTACTAACATCCTGCTAACAAATTCAGCTAGATAGCTTCCAGCATGGCTAGAGTAGTTTATTTTATATTTACAAAAGGTTATTTTCATAAATTAAGAGGACTCGGTATTTTTGTTATTTAAACAAGAAAAGTTTTTATTAAAGTATCACTTATGATATAGGCAATCCTACATTTATATTAATGAAAACAAACCATATTGCTTAGCTGCAAGCATTATACATCACAAACCATATTGACATAATTTTAGTTGCAAACATTATACATCACTTATAATTTACCCAATCGTCAGTCAAACATTACATAGCTCATTCAAATCTTGTCTTCTTTTAAACCTCATTCCTCTCCTGTATGTATTTTTCCCACAGTTCCCAGTTTTTCCTATGTAATTTGATCCTACTATTTTCTAAAGATCTCAATTACAGTTGTTTTATTTCTGTTACTATATTCACTACTTCTAATACAGTTGGTTTAAACTTTGATTTCGATTTTATAGTAACTGCTTTTCTGGAAGTCACCATAATTAGACTCAGCAATACCTTACTTTGTCTAGGCAAGTCCTATTCTATATCATAGCTCAGAAAAATACTTTCCCTAGTTACACCAATTTACTCACACAATATATCTGATAAAGTATCTGCAGAGAATCATTAAAGTCTGCCAATTCATTACACTCCCAGAAAATATGTTCCCAATTACCTATTTCTTCCCCATCATGCCTTGAACATTTGCTGTCTACAGAGGAAAAATTCTCTGAAGTCTACTGGGAGTATAAAAACATCTGTGTGTAAACATTTCCAAGCAAAAATCCTAAATCTTCTAGATTTTGTTGCATATTTGGGAGACAACACATACTCCCCCATTGTTTCTTTGTGAATTGTTTACCCAGTCTCTCTTCCCAATCCTTTCTAACCTCCTCTGATTGAATCTTATAGTTATTATGCAATATTTTATACACTCTATTAATTTTTCCTTTTTTAACAGCAGCTTCTATTCTAGATTCTATTAAAAATTCTACCAGTGCTGGCCTTTCATTTAGGAACCTCTATTTATTTCTCTTTGCCTATACTCTAATAGCAATCCTTAATAGGGAAGGCAATCCCTAAACTGTAGTCCAAATTAATTCTTGGTATCTTCCCATTCTATTACCTTTCCTTCTCTAGTTATTTGCTCCCAACACCTTGGTTTCTTTGCCAGTTTTCTCCAGTAAATTCCAGCCCCTCTTGCCTGTTGTCTGTATCCCTAAATGCAGTCATCCCTATCTGCAGAATCTATTTTCTCCATTCCCATGTTGGCTTAATTCTTAGAATACTTTCTGCTACTTTATGAATATAATATTCTGTATGATTATTGTTATACTTCTTAAAGGTCTGCATTGAAAATCCCAGTCTCTCCTTGTTTCTTCAGCTTCAACCCTGTTTCATCATCAACCCTTTCCACTTTGAATTATAGGTTTCTGCATGGGCTATGTATAGGAGCCTTAACTGTGTAGCTCTGAAATATCCCTTTAGATCAGGTAATCCAAATCTGCCTTGTAATCCCATTTCACTCTTGCCATCTCCCCCTCCCAGATAAAATCCTTCAGCTCTTTATTAATTGCTATCCACAACTTCTCCTCTGGTTGATAAAAATATGCTTGACCCATCTCTAAGAGTAAAGGAACTAAAAACATTTTAACTGGTTGTATCTTACTATCCATATCCCTATGACAGTGCTTCAGATTTATCAGTTTTGGTATTATCTTTTGTTTAGTCTCTTTCCACATATCCTTAGCTGCCACACTGAATAATTTTTAATCCATACTCCTAAATACTTAATTTTATCATGTCCCCATAAATATGGATATTGCTGAACCAATTTATGTGTGAGTACATAAATTATTGCTATTGCCTTTGTTTTAAAGTCATTAATTTTGTATCCTGAAAATATCTGAAACTGTCTTTAAATGTTCTACAACACTGTAATGTCCTTTTCTGGTTTTATCAGGTATAAAATAATAACATCTGCAAACAGAGCCAGCTTTTCTTGACTACTGTAGCAATTATATCCTTGAATTTTTGAGTCCCTTATTTTCTTTGCCAATGGTTATAAATATAATGCAAATAACAAAGGGGAAAGAAGACACCCCTACCTGGTTCCTCTGCTCAAGCATAGATTATCAGAGAGGAACCTACCATCTTTACTTTTTGTCTCTGATTCCCTCATATATCCTCCAAATCAACTTTATAATTTTATTGTAGAATGCAAATGCTTTCATTGCCCTGCTCATAAAGACCCAGCTTACTCTGTCAAATGATTTCTCTGCATCAAGACCCACCAATAACGGTAGTATTTTCTTAGATTCTGCTTCCGTCTGGATCATAAGTGTTCTGTTAATGTTGTTAAATGTTTGCTTCCCCTCCACAAAATCACACTGATCCATATCTATCAATTTTGGTATCAGTTTTGCCATTATTTTAGCTACTATAGACATAAACAGTTTATAATCATTATTTATTATTGAAATGGCCCTGTATGAAGTTGAATCTGATGGATCTTTACCCTCTTTAGGTATTACAGCTACCACCACTTTCTTCCAGGATGTTGGTACTTCTCCTCCTCTTAAAATACTGTTAAACAAATCTTTTCAGATCTTTATCAGTTTTATTCCTTCCTAGCTTCCACACTTCCTCAGGAATACCATATATTCTTACTGACTTTCCTGTAGATTGGTTATACATCACCATTTTTATCTCATCTCCTCCTATCTTAACTATTAGTAACTGAGCTTCATCTGCCTGCAACCTTGGCATATTTAATTCTTTCATAAGCTTTTCCATTTGTACCTTTTCTTGATTTCCATATTTTCTGCTTTATACAGACTTTCACAGAATTTTGCTTCTAATATTTCTACAGGATATCTTCTTATCTTCCTTGTTATAGGTTCCCTAAGCTTGGTGACAGCCCGTTCTACTTTCTGTTGCCTGAGACATTGTGCTAAAAGTTTTTGAGCTCTAGGGTTACTATAAAAAAAGTTGCTTAACAGCAATCTTTCTAAACTTGTGCATAATATTGAGGCAATCCCTTATTTTCTACCATTTTGCAGTTGCTCCTCTTCTTGTTCTGTGAGATTCCCCCTATTTTGTAGTAGTTTAACATTGTCAGTCCCTGTAAATAAGTCTGGTTACTTAACCATATTTCCATTTCTTTTATTTACACCCTATTTTTAAACTCCACTTTAATTTTATCCCACTCCCTATCTATATTTTCAGAAGAAATTTCTATCTTCTCTAATAGCTCCTGAATATTTTCCACTAGCCATTCCTTTAATTTCTCTCTTTTAAACAGATAGGGGGAAAGCACCAGCATCTCATTTTTATTTAATTACCCTGTATTTTTATTTTAGTTATTATTGAAGCATGATCTGAAATAGTCATTGGGTGTGTATAAAGACCTTCAATTAAATGCACATGTTCCTGTGAATTGTAAATTCTGTCTAGCCTAGCCCAAACTTTTGTATCTTGGGGAATAATATATAAATTCACTCCAAACTCCAAGTAGTGAATTCACATCTTCCATGTCAAATTTTTCATAAATTTCTTCAAAAATCTATCCTACTCTGTTATAGTTCCCTTATGGGCTCCCTAAACACATCTTCACTGTTACAAATCAAATTCCAGCCCTCACCTATAAGTAATATTCCTTGCTGAGAGCTAATTATTTCTCCCAGAATTTTCGTCTCCATTAGAGCAGTTTTAGGTGGAATATAAATACATGTCGGTGTAATCCTCCTCCCTTTCCAGTAGCTCCTTAGTAGTACAAATCTACCATTATTATCTTTTTATCTTCTATCACTATTGAAGCTCATCTTGCAATTAATATAAGTGCTCATCTTTTCCTTTGTCCCTCTGAGTAACCATCCAAACCTTTCTTTATCAAATTCACATGTTCAGCTCTTTCCCAGTGTGTCTCCTGTCACATAACTATTTGCAGTCTACTTTTTTAATATAGTTCACTACTCTTTCTTTTTTGTATTGCTAAGATAGACTTTAAGAATGAGTCAGTCTCTTGGCAGTAGTCCAAAATCTTTATTGAAACACACATGTGTGGGAGACACAGTAAATCATAAAGTGCCTCCTCGAAGTGCAAAAGTTATAGCTTATATAGGAT
Source organism: Protopterus annectens (assembly GCF_019279795.1). Classification (NCBI taxonomy): domain Eukaryota; kingdom Metazoa; phylum Chordata; order Ceratodontiformes; family Protopteridae; genus Protopterus; species Protopterus annectens. The sequence goes on along the minus strand of NC_056729.1, from coordinate 1,332,678,297 downwards.
ATTAGTGCCAACCCAGCCGTTTGTTAGAACAAAAGAACTCAAAATTCTATCCTTCTAAACCAATCATATTTGGATAAATTTCAAAGTTCAACAGAAGTGTGCTTGTTAGTATGTTAGGCAGATAAGTACATAGAAGGTTAAAACTTCCTGAGGCAACTGATTTCCTTATAAGGAACGGAAGAAGAAAAACAACTTCTAACATTCATTCAGTACTTTTCTGTTTCCCTGCGCATTCCTTCAGTCACATACTCAAACAGATTTTTAAAACATGTGCATTATGCATTCTCCCTTAACAGTATTCATCTGTGAGATCACTGACATTTAAAGACATTACAGAAAGCACCATTGTATTAAAAAGTTATTATTTCCACCTTTTATGTACAACAGCTTTTTTGTTAAATGTCTCATTCTAGCTTTTGTGTTATATGCATACACTGGCAGGTTGATCTTTTATACATTTGTTTCTTGTCATGTCTATTTGAGCCTATGTCACTTCTTACAAAACCATTTGTCTTATTGAACTTATTGAAATCTCTCAAAAAACAACACCCCCCTAAAACCTATTAACTTTATAATAACACACAAAACCATGTACATCTTCAAATATTGAAGTTTTACCATCCTAATAGGAACAAAGTTTCCAAAATGACAGCCACATTCACAGTCTTGAGTTAATCTAAAAGAAAGGCTATCCATGCTAAGAAGAGTCATGCAGCCTGTGCTTCTACTAAGTGCTGTCTGGTTTTGTCTTATCTTTATAGCTCTCCCAGCTGGGAAAACACTTGAATGCTTTCAGAGAACACTATCTTCTGTCCATTTCTCTTTATTAGATTGTCTCCTGAAGACAAGAGGACCAGATACAGGATTTCTACTAAGCATATATTTATTTGCTAGAAAAAAGCCTTATAATATATACTCTTTTTCATTTACTTGCTTTCTCTTAAAATGTGTTACTAGAGCAAGATAAGGGTGTTAATCTGGATTTTCTCGTATGCAATAATGAGAAAAAGCACACTATTTTTTATTTTGTCATGTCCTTTTAACCAGACTTTTCTACTTCTTTTTTTTATTTTTTACATTTTAGCACACACATTTCTTAAAACCAAATGAGGAGAAAGAAAGAAGGGAGAAAGAAAAAAAACAAAACAAAAACAGGAGCACCTGTTTAGATTAGTAGCCACATTACAATTAAAAATAACAGAGAAAACTTTACTTTATAGCATGCAAAGAAAATCATGCACTATAAAAACAGTACCATTAAGTAAAAGGTTTGTTTTACTTGCAATTAACTTTCTCCCTTCTCTTCCCCTCTCCTAAGTATTTTTCTGAACATTAATGACATGAAGTAGGGCATATGCTTTAGAGTCTCCTACAAGTTTAACAAAGTCCAAACAGTCCAATATTTCCATATTTTCTTGTTCTGTCAGGTTTCACAAATATAATTACTGCTCTGTAATCATAGCCGGCCTTAGGCATAGGCCAACTAGGCAATTGCTTAGGGCACCACTGTAACAGTGGCAGTTTTCCATTGTTTATTTGGTGTAGGTTAACCATGATGAGGGCACTGGGTTTTGTGTGTGTGGGGGGGGGGTGCCATGGAGCCCATTTGCCTAGCATACCAGTTGACTTAAGGCTGCTCCTGTCTGTAATCCCACATTTGTCAAATTCCAGGTTTCTGTTTTTATTCCTGTTCATCTCTGTCTGCCAAATCCTGTCTCTGCTTCATGTTCAAGGTAGTCTCAATTCTTCTAGTCAACTCTTGGGCTTTTTTTTCTTCTCCCAAGCATTTCCATTGAAACATTAGAAATGGTTTCATTGGCACAGTCTCTTTGTGGACTTTACTACCAGAAGAACCAGAAGCAGAATCTCCTTCTGTTTCACAGCTCACTTTGTGTTGGACAAACTTTTGCATTTCCTCCTTAGCATGTACTTCACCAAAAAATGATTTTGTCCCTCCAGGGAAGAATATTTTGAAGATATCTGGATACAGCAGTCTGAATCTCATGTTTTCTTCTCGACATTCCCTGAAGAGTGATATAAATGCATTCCTCTTCTGTGTACAATGATCAATCATTATCCACAAATACTCTTCTGTTTCCCACTTTTAGTACTTTGTCCTTCTGCCACAGTTTTGTCAGAATCAACTCCTTTTGCTGGTAGGATGGCATCTTTACTATTAAAGGTCTAGGTTGCTTCCTCATAGCCAGGTTTGGAACATACACATGATGTGCCCTTTCAATTAACAGCTCCTGCTATGGAATGCCAGTCCAGTTGCTTATTTGTGCTTTCATAAAATTAATACAGTCTGTTCCTTCTAGCTTCTCTGGTACAGCAGAACATCTCATGTTTTCCTTATGTGCTCTGCCCTCTAATTCTATTATTTTTTGAAACCTCTCTTCTTATGTAGTCTCACATTCAGCCAGCCTTTTCTTCATTTCGACATCTGACTTTTGCAGTTTTATCATCTCAGGTGAATATGTTTAAAGCTTCTTCCATTTTTCTAGCCTTTTGTTGTTTGAGTTTATATAATCTATTAGTGTTTCATTTATTTTAATCAGGTCTGTGTGCAGTTGTCTTATACTTTCCTATAAGTTACTGGAAGTCATGCCTGGAGCTTGCACTGCTTTTTGCAGTGTTTTTTTCCTCACCTTTTGAAGCTCATTTTCCTTCAGGTCCTCTGTATTTCTTTTTTTCTGGTATCAAGGTAGCTAGTTACTGAAATTTACCTAAAGTAGCTTTCTCTGTTAAGTTTTGTTTCTGTTTTCAAACTGGAAAAGCTAGAATTAAGCTGTTACTTAATGTGCAGCCATCTTGAAAGTCCAATATGATCCAGTATTCTGTACTAAGTATATTAGTTAAAAACACTTTAACAGTGAATGTGTGACAGACCCTTTCAATCAGGAACAATGTGGAGCATGGACTTTTTAAGATTCAAAATGAGGAAAGTTCCTCATAATGAAGTACACTTGAAACATATGCTTATGGTATTTTGCTAAATGTGTGAGAATTGAGGTTACTGTATTTCTAACATACAGAAAGTCTGCAGAATAATCATTATTATTCTTGCCCAGATCATGGAGCAGACTATGTGAACCAGGTTCATGAGCAACTATTTGCAGGCATTTGACTGTCAAATTTTTTCATTAGCTTTGTTTTGGTTTGGGGAAATTCTAGCTAACCAGACACATACACACAAGCAGACATGCACAGGCACATGCATGAGCACACATGCACATGTGCACACACACACACACTCGCAGCTTTGCATGTGGATATGGGGAAGTATTTAATTTCATTTTCTACATATGGAAAATGGTTCGTGCCAGATTTTGGCACAGATATTAACATTACTGATTATTGTAGATCTAGTAGCTGATCTTGTTAACAAAATGTCATGGCCTGATCTTAAAAATAATGCTGATTATTTCATGATGTTGTGACCTCATATCTGGTAAAACTAGATGACAAGCAATAACGATTTCTTCAACAGTATATTTTGTGTTTTACTGTATGCAATATGCATCTTGAATTGTAGCAGGAAAGGAAGTGGTTAAGGATATGTCTTAACACCCCCCTGTTCAGGCTTCCCTTAATGATTTTGAAAAATTTTCAGCATTATGGTCTGTAGAAAAAGCTGCAAGTCATTCAGCTGTTGGCCAACAGCAGGAAATGTTCTATATTTTATGTGTGATACAAATGTAAAAGTAGTGTGTTTTTTTTCTGACAAGACATTGGCATAAAAAAACTTTTTTAACATATCTGGGACTATATTACAAAAATGCTTTTAAGATCCAAGGCAACAGTAGGGTAACACACTATATGACTCTACACTGTGTTACTGTCTCAGCTTCCACTATCTTGTAACAAACTATTCTGCTGCTTAAGTACACATTCATAATTTTGTCCATCTCAGTGGCATAGTCCCTAGTTAATATATATTTGATCACCTTATAGTGGGAACTTTTTTTACTTAATTTAATTTTGTGTTCAACTGAGCAGAGACTAATTTACAGTGAAGAATTGGTTAGAAAAGTTTCATTTTGCTTTTGCTTTTATATAGGTTACTAGGCTCTGACCACTAGGCTCTTTACAGCCGTAGCCACACACCCCAAACCAGTTGGTTCTTGAGTATCATGGGCAGCTATTCGGGGGACATGTTAGTAGGCAGGGGCCAGACCAGGGGTAAATATTTGATTTCCCATCCAGTTAAGGTTTTATTTGAATGGCGTCAGGGATAGGCTCTGTTTTACAAGGATGGTGAACCTATCCCATAGCATGGGGATCCTTTGGGACACCTATCTGTCTTTACAGCATATTTTGTTTATGTCACAAGTGCAGTTCAGATCCCTGGAGCTAGTGTTTCTGTTGTTGTTTGCTTTGCATATGTGCAACAGAGCCTTCAGGGCTGGGTTTAAAGAAAATCTGTAAGCCAGGCAAAGATCCGCTGTCAGCAGCCTATACAGAGACAGAGCCTTTAGGTGGTCAGTCTAGGACAGGGTATTCATGCCTTGCATTCTCCTGATGAGAAAACGTTGTGGGCATTCCAGCTGTTGCAAGTGTCTGGCTATGTACATGTCAAATGGGGCCCTGTACTCAATGATAAGTCTGATAAGGGCCAAACAAAGTATTACTAGCTAACTTTGTTGGACCTGGAGGCCATACCCTTGCCCATAAGTTGTGTTTGTTTTGGGTTTACTTCTGCTAGGTATGGAAGCCTTTATGCAGCCATTCACATGTTGCATAGGGACTCTGTGAATAATTCTGCATAGGTAGCTGTGTTCTCGGGGTTAGCAGAAGTCCTGAATTTTGACAAACTGTCACTTAATTGGATGTAGATTGCCTTAGAAAAGCTCTTAAATGTTACTGATTTATCTGGCTTTTCTGGATTGATTCTTACTCCAAAGAAGGCATCTTTGTGATCCGACCTCACTAATGAGGATGTGACAGGGGTGCAGCACTCTCACATGTTAGTGAGCACCAGATCCTGTATTTTTGGTTCTCTGGTTGGAGTGTGCACTATCTACTCCAGGGTGTTTGTGTTAATAAAGTCCAGGAAGCATTGTGCCTATGAGTTTGAGGCAGTGTAAGTTTCATAGTCTACAGAGGGATAGATCAGGTCACCCATGAATAGGATGTCCGGTTGTATAGTGAGAGCCTCTATTAAGTTTAGGTATAAGTGGTGAGACTCTAGGGGCATAGATGGTGATCTGTAGGTAGCCATGATATGAAGAGGGACCTCATCTATGGGGACTTACAGTTGAGTAAGCTCCACAGTATTATCCTGTTTAACCAACCTGGAGATATGTTTGTTGCTAATGTAGATCAAGATACCGCTACCTTTGACTCCAGTCTGTGCTGTTGTTGGTTTAAATGTATACAATGCACTACAGCATTGCACTGCTAGAGTATTTTTTATGATTTTAAACCAAGTCTTTGCCATGGCACAGATATCTCCATTCCCCAGAGTGAGGAGCATTTGAAGGGTGTGGATTTTTTGTTTGTTTGTTTTGTTTGGGCATCTAGTAGTAACAACTTAAGGTTGTTTGGAGAGTTTTTCACAATGTCGGTAGTTTTGTCTTTTTGGCATTACCTAAAAAAAGGCTCTAATGGGATGGATAAAGTTTTAGCCAATATCCAAAAGCCGGGGGGGGGGGGGTGGCAGGTGCAGCACCTCCCTGGCAAAGCAATGTGGCCTGTTGACTATGTCCTCCCATGCTGACAGATACTGGATCCCCCTGGAGTGACACCAGAAACTAAGCCAATTATTAAAACCAGTCATTTTATGTTCATACTGTAGCATCATCTTTGGTAAAGGTAAATGTTGCTCAATACGTGGTTCATACCTGTCTGTGACACATATTCTGACAGATCCATTATGTCTCTTTTAATATAATCCAGTGAAGTACGTCTCAGGTCATTTACACCATATGGACTATGACAGAATCATATTGGTGCCTGGGTGCAATGACTTGAGTGCATACATGATACAATGGATCCTGGCTCCAGAGAGGCAACTAACTATTATCTTCTCCTTGTCTAACCTGTGGAGCGTCTGTGTGTCATACAATGGACTCAACAATAGCAAGAATATTAGGTAAAGCATGTGCTTGCATTATGGGCATTGGTGTTGGAGGACCAGTGGGTGTTTTTATTTATTTATTTATTTATTTTTAATACCTTTATTAAATTATCACTTAAGACATAGGCAAACATAAATTAACAGGAAAGAAAACAAACACGTTTAACATTTTTTCACTTAAATACAATATATTGCACATGTAGTTTCTTTGCTACAATCATCCATCCAACATTTCACAAAATTGCTGAATTCCTGCCTTCCCCTTAAACCTCACTCCTCCTCATCCTCCTGAGCATTATTATGCATGTATTGTTCCCACAGTTCCCATTTACTTCTATGTAATTTGCTCCTTCCCTTTTCTAAAGATCCCTCTTCCAGTTCTTTTGTCTTTTTTTATAATATTTAATACCTCAAATACAGTGGGTGTAGACTTTGATTCCATTTTCTAGCAATTGCTTTTTTGGCAGCCAACAGAAGTAGACTTAATAAGGCCTTACTAAGTCTAGGCAATTCAGATCCTGTATCCCTACTCAAAAGAATAATTTCCTTACTTACAGCCATTTGCTTACCCAATATATCTGATAGAGAATTCTGTAGGGAATTTTCACTCCCAAAACAGACCTATGTATGTCTTAGGTTTATAGGTTCATAGGTAGGTACTGGGCTATCGGCCCTGGGGCCTATATAGCCTAGCCAAAAAGGTTCCCTGGCTTTCGCCACCCAAAAAAATAATTTTCATGTGCCCCTGTCAAGCAGTGCCACAGAAGTGATCCCCAGGGTGAATTTTCTATTTCCCATCCAGTCGTCAAGATTTTTCTTAAAGAGGGCCAATGAGGACCTCTGCTTAACATGAATGGGTAGTTTGTTCCAGAGCATGGGAAGTCTCTCGGACATGAATTTATCCCTCCAGCATGTTCTGTTTATTGTGATGACAAGGTTTAGGTCCCTGGAGCGTGTAATTCAGAGATTGGGATTTTTTTAAGTGTAGCATGTCCAACAGTTCACGGTTTGACATAGCTTTGTATGTTAGGCAGAGATCACCTCTGAGTAGTCGATATGCGACGGAGTAGAGCTAGAGTTTTTTGAGACGGTCTGCGTATGGCATCTGTTTGAGGCCAGTAATCCTCTTAGTGAGGTATTTCTGTGGCCTTTCCAATTGTTGTAGGTGTCTTGTGAGATACATGCCAAATGGGGAATTGTACTGTATAATGTGTCTGATGAGTGTGTGCCATGTAGAAGGATTTCCTGACTACTGTGGTGATGTGGTTATCAAAAGAGAGACTACTGTCCACCTGTGTCCCGTGGTCTCTTATCACACTTTCAGTGCTTAGAGAGCTACTGCCTATGTGGTAGCTCATGGGTACTGAGTTTTTCCCAAAGGGGATTACAATGCACTTCTTGGCATTAAGCCTGAGGCCATGACTTTGACACCAAGCATCTGTCTCTGTGTGGCCTTTTTGTAGAATGTTTACATCATTAGGTGATTCTATTATGGCTCCCAGTTTGCAGTCATATGCAAACTTTGTTAGCCAAAGACCTTCTGTGTTGGCCTGCACTTCAGAAAAGTAGATGCCGAACAGGAGAGGACCCAGGACCGAAACCTGTGGTACTCCACTCATCACTGGTCTGAAGTTGGACTTGGAGTCGGCTACTTTTACTGTGTGGGTTCTGTCAGTTCTGCCAGTTGGACACCCATCTTGTGAGATAGGGATTTATGCCCAGTTTAGTGAGTTTATCTATAATTCCAGAGTGGGGGATGGTATTGAAAGCCTTGGCGAGGTCAAGATAGGCTGTGTGCACTACCTTGCCCTCCTCTATGGCTCTAGTGACTGCTTCAAAGAAGTCAATCAGGTTTAGTAGACATGATCTACCTTTTATAAACCCAAACTGAGTGGGGTCCAGGGTATGGAGGTTACCTATGTCTTTGTTTATAAGCTCCAAGATGATATGTTCCATGGCCTTGCAGACCAGGCTCATCAGGCTAATTTGGCGGTAGTGTCCGGGGTCCATGGTGGCACTTCCTTTATGGAATGAGATAACTGTTGCTGTGCGCCATTCAGTAGGCACATAGCCTGAGGTGAGGCTATGATTGAACATGGTACTTAGGTGGGGTGTCAATTAGTTCTGTAGTTCATGCAGTATGCAGCCTGGGATGTTGTCTGGTCCCATGGATGCTGTGTTCTTGGCTTTGGAGAGTGCGGTCTTTACTTGTTCATCCGTGATTACAGGGACTTTGCATTCAACCTGCTATTAAGATGGGCCCTCTGGAGGGTGAGAAGGGGGTAAAGTTAGCACTCTGAACCTATCTGCCAGGATGTTGGCAATATCAGTTGGTTCTGTATATTTAGTGCCATTGTGCTGTAGCTCAGAGCAGATCTGAGTGTTGCCATTCAGATTCTTGACATAGCTGTAGAATGCTTTGTGGTTGTCTTTGGAATTAGTGGTGATTTTATTTTCATAACTGGCTTTGGAGGATTTTATGAGGGATCGCTGCTTCTTCCTGAGGCTGACCAGGGAGTTCCTCCAATCTTGGGATTTTGCACTTTTTGCAACAGCTTCTTCCTTCTGTTGTAGAGTTTGTTTATGGCAGGGGACCACCAGATTGGCTTCCTTTTATTGGAGGATAGCATCTTGGTTCTGTTGAGGATGGCACGATCCATGCACTCATGTATGTGCTTATGCAGTGCATTTGTGTAAGATTCAGCAGTCGTACCTCTATTTTCCATCTGCATGGGTGTCGTGAAGTTTGCCACTTCTGTCTTAAGAAGCATGAGGTTGGCTTTGGAGTATTTCTTGACGGTGGTTTCCTTAATGGGGGGTGGGGGTGGGATATGGATGTATAGGGTGATTAGCTTGTGGTTGGATCTGACCAGTGAGGAGTTGACCTCTGGCGTGGAACACCGGTTACCCATATTGGTAATGACCAGGTCCAGGATATTGCTGGCCCTGGTGGGGGGGGGGGTGGACAAGCTGATCCAAGGAGTTGGAATTTATGAATTCCAGAAAATGTTGAGTGAATGAGTTGGTACATGAGTAGTTTTCCCAGTTGATGGTGGGGTAGTTGAAATCACCCATAATTAAGGTATTGGATTGTACCTTAATATTTTCCAGTATTTTAAGAAATGAAGAGTGGGAATCCTGGGGCATGGTGGGGGATCTGTAACAAGTTACAACCTGGATTGCAGTCTTGCCCAGTGTTAGTTGCACTTGGATAATTTTGGATGCATTATGTTGAGCAACTAGCCTGGAGGTATGGATATCCTTAATGAATATGGACTCGCCTCCACCTTTAATGTTTCGGTCCAGGTTTGGTGGCTGAAAGGTGTGGTATGAATTATAACCTGGTAATGCAGCGGTGCTCTCTGGAGCCTTAAACCAGGTCTCTGTCACTGCACAGATGTCGATGTTCTCCATTTTAAGGAGTGCCTCGAGTGAGTGCATTTTGATGTTTAGACTTTTAGCATTGAGTAGCATTACCCTCAGAGTTTGTCTTCTTGTACCTGTTACAGTGGTGAATTTATCATTTGAACCTTGCCTAAAAAGGCACTATAGGGGTGGCAAGAGCCTTCGCCAGTATCCGGAATCCCAGGGATGACAGGTGCAGGCCATCTCTGGCAAAGCATCATGGTCAGTCGACCATGTTGTCCCAGGCTGACAGATACTGGATCCCCGTAGAATGACACCAGAAGCTTAGCCAATTGTTGAAGTCAATCATTTTGTCCTTGCACTGTGGTATCATTCTGGGTGATGGCAAGATGCTACTCAGGGCTAGGGTCATACCTGCCTGGGCTACACATTCCGAGAGCTCCTCCATGTCTCTTTTCATGTAGTCCAGGGAGGTACATCTCAGGTCATTCACACCAACATGGACAATGACAGAGTCATATTTGTACTTATTGTGGAGTGACCTGAGTGTGTGCATTATGTGGCGGATCCTGGCACCCGACAGTCAGCTGACAGTAACTTTCTCCTTGTTTAGCCTGAGTGGGACATCAGTGTGCCTGACTATAGAGTCACCTATGACTAGTGTGTTGGGTACGTTGTTTTGCCTTATGGGTTGAGGTTGAGTGGCACACTGATTTTGTGGGCTATGTGTCATTTGGATAGTGTTTGGGGGTGGTGGTTGACTCTGTTTAAGCTTGGAAGGTCTCTGTTGCTTTGGCAGATTTTTATTGAGACCCTCCATGAATGTGGGTGTGTGCTTTGTGTTTCTATGTGTGGGTTTTGGTTGTGTGGGTTTTGGTTGTGTGGGTTTTGAAGGACTATGTGTTGAGTGTGGTGTGGTGCAGGTGTTAACCTTCTCCTCTTGACTGTCTAGTCCAGTCTTGGCTGGAGAGAGCTTGGCTTCCAGTTTGGCTATATAAGTGCATCTCTCACAGATTGCAGTGTTGGGTGGTAGGAGGAGAGGATTGTCAGTGTACATGAGGCAATTGCTACATTGCCCCAAGATGCCCAGATTCATCAGGTGGACAGGAGAAAACACCGGAAGCTGACCCATGGACATGCCTGGATAGCTGGTTATTAATTTAAGTACTAAGAACTGTTTTCCTCTTGACAAGTGAGGAAAGTCGAGTGCTGTAGTAATTTGTAGTTCATTTACAATGAGTTCTGAGCAAGTGTTGAGCACAAGGAAACAATTTTGAGTGCTGAAACTAAAAAAAATGGCTAGTTCTAGCTAAAACTAGCTAGTTTTAGTACCAATCCCAAGAAGAGAAGCAGGCCATGGCCTGTTTGGTGATCCAAAGTCTTGTCCCAGATGAAGCAAGGGCCTGCAGGCTTGTAGCCTTTTTCTGGTAGATGCCTCAAATAGAAATCAGACCAATCAGGTATGTTAAGCACATATACTCACTCCCCAACCAGAAAGAGTCAGGAATCAATGCACTCTGCTCCTACTCTCACCAGGATCAGAATATATCACAGATTCTAAGCTGTCACCTATAAAGCAGTAATTAAGCTTTCTGGTGATCAGCAGTCTCCAGGAAATAATGCAACTACACTCCTTCTCTCACCAGGAGAAAACAGAAGCACTAATCCCAAGATAACTACTGAGAGGCAGAATGAGGGCTCTACAATAACTGGTGGTCTTGCAATAGATGCTTAAAGGTAAGATGAAAAAAATGGTTTATCCTAAACACTGCAGTGTGCACTAGAGAAGTTAGATGTGAAAGTAGGTAACTTAAGTTTTACCTGTCTAAAAAGTTAAGTTTTAGTGGAGAGTCACTATTTTTAAAACAGCAAGATAGATTGAAAGGAGGTGCTCATAGTATTCTGGTACTATGGAATACAGTAGGATGGCCAATACATTTAAATAGTCGAAGGGGAGTGATTTCACAAAATGATAATTGTGTGCTTACTCACACCAGCCAGTAAAAGCAGAAAGGAAATAAGATATATGGTCAAATTAACATAAGGGGCAGGCAACAAAAAGACAGTGGTGTTTAAGAACACAACAGTGACAGGGTAGGGGGGATTTCTGTCTGACTCACAAGAGACAGAGCTGTGGTCTCTTTTCAAGTTTTACTATGCAGTTAACAGCAGAATACAAGTAAAACACAGTGTAAAGAAAAACAAATCACAGTATACAAAATAGAAAAAGGCAATAAAGTAATAAAAAACACAAAAAGCAAACTAACCTTTCCCTCACAGCAAACTGTAGCAGAATCTGGGTGAGCCTTTCCAGTAAATGTCTCCCAAATATGCAATGAAGTCTAGAAGATTTAGGATCTTTGCTTGGAAGTGTTTACATAGGTATTTTTCTATACTGCAAGTAGACTCCAAAGAATTTTTCCTCAAGTAGATAGCAAATGTTGGAGGTGTGATGGGGAAGAAATAGGTAGTTGGCAACATATCTTTTTTTGTGAGTGTAATGAGTTAGCAGACATAAAAAATTCCCTGCAGACTACTCTATCAGAAATACCGCATTAGCAAATTAGTATAACTAAGGAAATAATTTTTTGAGCTACAATACGGAATCAGAATTGCCTAGACATAGTAAGGGGTTTATATCACATAATCAAAATACCAAATTATTGAACACCATAAGCTCGACCTTGGAATCTCGAAATGTGATATACTGGAATGCTCAGAACAGCGAATTTTTTCCAAGGGAAAAAATTCGCTGTTCCGAGAAAACACACAACACAAGCACACCAAAATAAATAATCCACACATACACACTTCACAAAACCCTACTCTAAACCATACATACACTACTATCTATCCACTTACCTTAACTCAACCCTAACCCTAAGGTCCCTAACAATCGCACACTCACCTTACCCGCTCCCTAACCCTAAGGTCCCTAACTATTGCACACTCACCTTACCTGCTCCCTAACCCTAAGGTCCCTAACTATCGCACACTCACCTTACCCACTCCCTAGCCCTAAGGTCCCTAACTATCGCGCACTCACCTTACCCACTCCCTAACCCTAAGGTCCCTAACTATCGCACACTCACCTTACCCATTCCCTAACCCTAAGGTCCCTATCACACACTCACCTTAACTCAGTCCGTTTGGACACTTACCTTAACCCGGTCTGTCACCTTCACACCACAGTCGAGGAAATAGCGAAGCCGCAGAAATGGCCCACCGAATACTTTTCCTAGGAAAGTATTCAGTGTTCTGCAGCTTCGCTATTTTCAGCGTTTGATGAATAGGGTTCGATATTAGAACATTCGAAGTTTTAAAACTTTGATGTTCTAATATAGACCCCATAGTAAGACCTTGCTGAGTCTAATAATGGTGGCTGCTGAAAAGCAACGGCTAGAAAATGGAAATGAAAGTCTCAACCAAATATACTAGACAAAGTGAATATAGTAACATAGATAAAACAACTGGAAATGGGATTTTTAGAAAAGGATAGGAGTAAATAAAAAAAATGGGAATTGTGAGAACAATACATGCAGAATAATGTTTTGGAGGAGGGATGAGGATTGAAAGAAGGCAGGATCTGAATGAGCTATGTAATGTTTGACTGACAATGACTGAATAGATTATAAGTGTTGTATAATATTTGCAACTAAAACTATGCCAATCTGGCTGTTTTCATTTATATAAATGTATGATAACTTATGTCATAAGTGATAATTTAGCAAAGATGATTCTTGTTTAAAAACAAAAAAAAAGCCAATAAATGGAGAAATGACTATTTTTGACACAAAATTATATAAATGCTTTACAAATGCTTAAAAGTAAACAATGATCACAACATAAAACAAATAGATGTGTAGCAAATCAATAAGATATTCTTATCTTAGCCAGGATGGCTATGGAGCTAATGAAAACTTTTGAAAAGGATTGCTAAGCTCTGTGTAAGTGAGCACAGAGCCTTGCAAACTTGCCTGATATACAGCTGAAACATTTTTTTTTAAACTGTCTCCTGTCCCCTCTAGTCAGTAAATGACCACACTTTGACCTCCCAGGAGTGATTCTCAACTCAGAGATACCAGGCAAATGAACACACCTGTTAAATGAATCCTCCACTGATGCAATGGACCACCATCTCACACACACACACACACACACACACACACACACACACACACACACACACACACACACACACACACACACACACACTCTGACTGTTGTGAGATTAGAACCCCATACCTATCTAATTGTACAAGCTATAGGACACAATAAATCACACAAGTGCTACCACAGTGTGAGTGTGTGTTATGTTGCAGAGAAGATGATGTTGGGAGAAGGGTCTGACATTGATGTGGACTCTAACTATGGTGTAAAATGTACTATATCTTATTATTTTATTAGGGCCAGCAGTATCTAAGATCATACTAACACAACTCTATACACACACAAGTTGATTGCTGTAAGATTAGAAACGCCTATCTACCAATGCAATCTACAGGACAGAAGTACCACTGTAGAAGTCTAACTTCAATATTGTGAGAGTGTACTTTGTAGAGGATGACATCAGCATTGTGTTGCTGAGAAGATGATGTTTGGAGAATGGTCTGAAACTGTTGTGGACTCACCCTGTAGTGCAAATTTAACTTCAGGCTACTGATGCATTGTGGGCAGCAGTAGTTAAGGACATATCTGCACAAGACCATACACACACATACACACACACACACACACACACACACACACACACACACACACACACACACACACACACACACACACACACACACACAATGTTGACTGCTGTGAGATTAGAACCACCTACCTATCTAGCAGCTTAGAGGACATAGTACTTACTGCAAGTGGCACCACAGAAATCTAAGTTTCATAGTGTGAGAGTGAACTTTATACAGGGTGATATCCATGTGGTGCTGCACAGAAGATGATATCAGGAGAAGGGTTTGAAATTGATGTGGACACACTCGGGTCTATATTATATTAATGAAGTTTTACAACTTTGAACACCATATGGTCAACACCATATGGTCATAGTTGTAAAACTTTGAACTCCTAAAAAAAAAAAAAAAAAAGAAAAGAGATTACTTACCACCCGACACTTACACACAGGGGGGCAAGGCCCCTGCACCCCCCACATGGGGGCTGCACCCCCCCGCTGTTTAAATATACCAACTCCAAGACCGCAATACAGTGCAGTCAATATATCTAGCTATGCAACCTAGAGGACAAAGTAATTAACACAAGTGCCACTGCAAACATCTGAATTTACAGTCTGACAATGCAGTGTATCTAAGATTAGCATCTCATTCTGTGTCAGAAGAGATATTGTTGAAGGTTTTTTTTTCAAACATCTTTACTAAATTTACACATATGACAAAAGTGATCTTACATTTATATAAATGAAAAACATACAAACTGATATCACTTTAGTTACAAACAGTTTACATCACAGACACCATTGAAACAACTGTAGTTGTAAACATTATGCATCACTTATAAACCACCCAGTCATTGTCAATTAAGCACTATATAGTTCATTCAAATCCTGCCTCTTAAACCTCATTCCTGTTCTGCATATATTGTTCCCACAATTCCCATTTTCCCTATGTAGTTTCCTCCTTTCCTTTTCTAAAGATCCAAAATTCCAGTTGTTTTATCTCTGTTACTATATTCACTACTTCTAGTAAAGTTGGTCTGGACTCTGATTTCCATTTTCTAGTAATTGCTTTTCTGGCAGCCACCATAATTAAACTCAGGAAGGCTTTACTGTGTCTATGCAATTCCGATTCTGTAGCATAACTCGAAAAAATCATCTCCCCAGTCAGCCCAATCTGCTCACCCAGCATCTCCAACAGAGCGGTCTGCAGGGAATTCCAAAAGATTACCAGCTCATTATACTTCCAAAAAATATGTTTCTAGCTAAGCTACCTCTTTCTTGCCCTGTTGTTGAAGGTTTTGTTCAAATTCATATTTGTTGATATGATGCAGTAAAGTCAATGTTCTGATCAGTAATACAGACATACATACTGCTGGCTTATGTCAGCTATGCTGTCATTAATGTATATTGCAGAACTAAGAGTGACATGTACCTACCTGTCTTGTGTATATGAGACACACACACTTGTGAAACTCAGGATGGACAATGAATCATTCATGGATCATCAGGTTATAATGATGGTATGTAAACCTTAAAGAATGGTACTAATATTAGCAATATTTTATGCTCATGCATGGGCAATATGGACTGTCAGTACCAAGCAATACTTAATATTCCAATGCAGGAGGGATAAAAAAATGATAATGTCTGTTTACCAAGGCTGTATGTCATTGTATAGCATTTGTATCAGTGCTGCAGTGCAGACCCAACTGTCCAAAATGAAGTGGTGAATTAACCACACAGTTCACTGCATTTCACACAAGTACATTACACAATTTCCATTTGATGAAGTAATATTATCCAGTAGAAATACTTATTTTTGTTCCAAATTACTTCCAAAAGTGCAATGCTAATAAACATATTTGCGCTGTGCTGTTAGCGCATGCAAATGCAGACTTTGAAGTGTTAAACTGGAATGTAAAGTAATGTGTTTTATGCTGTTCAGTGGTATTCAGTGACAAACTTTGCACAAATAATAATTACAGAGGAAATGTTGTGATTCTGATTACATTTACAATGGATCTGTTTTATCTTCACATGTTGCATACATATGCTGCATATGTTTAGTTGTACTTTTCAATGTTAGCTCCAAAGCTCAATAAAGAAATGAAGTGTTGTGCTTGCTTTCCCCATTTGGATGATGGTATGCTGCAAGCAGTTTTCTGCTGAAAGAAACAGTGAAACATTATATTTGGCGTGCCTTTTACAGTGGAAACAGGTTTAGTGTCAATGTGTGGCTGTCAGCACTCTGGCCAGTACTTAGTGGAGAAAATCCATCTGTCAACCTAGCTTTCTCTGTGGCACAAGGTGTAAACTCTCCAAGCCTAAGAAAAAGGCAGAGTTGAATCAGCATTCGACTCCAGTATGCAAATGATTTTACAAAGTGTCAGAATGTAATTATTATATTAAGGTTTTATGATGACTTTAAGAATACATAGGAATGACTATTACAAATATGTTGCCTTGCAAAATTGTGTATGTAATAGCTACTGAAATGATCTTTTATAACAACTACATTTGAAATAAAGCTTCTAGGGAAATCAGTTAACTGGGTGTACACTGAGGTGCAAGGCAAACACTCACTGCATTACATAATAATTAACACCAAATGCCATTTAGCATGACATACGACAGTTGTTCTTTGCCACACCTCATACAACTGCTGAGCACTACAACTGATAAAACAGAAGGGACTTAGAGAGATACAGAGGCAGCTCATTCACAGAAAAGGCACTTATAAAACAGCAGGAATGTATGAGTTTCACCTAATGCTGGACACGAACCGTTGTCAAGATGGAAAATTAAGTTTATAGACGTGATCATTATCTCTATACCCCACTAAGGAAACCCTACTTCACACATATCAAGATCACACCTTTGAAGGGACAGTGATACCCTACTTAACCAATGGAAGATGTAGGTTTTAGCTTTTAGCAAAGCAGTGGCAGACAGAAAATGCTATAATATAACATTTATATCCATCAGCCTAATGAATAGTCAACAGTACAAAGGGGTGAGAGAGAAGGGGTGAAGACAGAGACAGATATAGAGAGACGTATGAAAAGGCGGTGTTATGGGTCATTAATGTACATCTTTATGGTATGTCCTCAGTATTAATCAGTAATACTCAATATCAGTAAGTGACAGCTGTGGGGATGAAGAAGCTATAGGGACAGGTAAAAACTGATGATGACATGGGTCAAATAAGGGTGGTTTAATAATTCTTCCCTATTTATTTATTTATTTACTTACTTATATTTGTTTACCAGGAAATTCCAACTGGACACAGGTCCTTTTTCAGCGGAGACCTGGGGATAGAAGCTCCACAGAACAATAAATGAGCAGCAGAGTACATGAAGAACAATCGAATATACATACAACAGAAATAATAATACATACTGCAGCAAACATTAGCTATACATACAATACGAAACATAGTAATGAACAGATATACCAATATCTAGCTACAGGCTAGGAGTAAAGGTATGATGTCTATACTGCTAGTACTAAGCTCAAATGGATGCTGTTCTAAACTCATATACCTAAATCTTATATACAAATATTGTACTAAACTCAAACAGATATAAAGCAGATGCTCCACACAAACGTGGAACAAGCTAGAAGGGCTAATGGGATGGAAGGGGAAGAGAGGAAACTGAGTGAGTAGTATAAGTTGTAGTGAGAGACAGCTAGGTGTAAGTCAGTTGGATATGCAACAGGTCTGAGAGATTGACTGAGGAGGGAAGGCAAGGGAAGGGTAAAGGGTGAGCCAGAGCCTGCAGAGGAAGGAATGCAATGATCAGATGGTGTGAGGCAGAATGGCTAAAGGAGGGGAGAAGAATGGGAGGTAAAAAAGAAGGCTACTAGTCGGGATCTGTGCATGGGCATAACCAGAGGCTTTTTAAATTAGTTTTTAGTGCAGTCTTGAAGTGATTGAAAGAAGGTAGTGTGGTTACAGAGGGGGTGATTGTTCCTTAATCTGGATACGTTGCAGGAGATTAGTGCTTCTCCCACTGAGTTATTGAGTTTGGTCACTAGAAGTAGATTTTTGCTGCTGGAGCATAGTGGTCTAGTGGAGCTATAAGGCTGGAGAAAGTTGTGAAGGGATAGAACTTTCAGAGGATAGTTTACTAACTTGTGGGCAAGAGAGAGTTGATTCAGGTAAAGAATATGAGTGAGTTCAAGCCAGTCAAGTGAGATACAGTGGTGGCTGCGTTAAGATTGACCTGTGGCAAACTTAGCAATTTTATTGTAGCAAGCCTCAAGCTTGTTTAGGTCTGTTTGCCTAAGGTAGCTAAGTATAGGAGAGGAGTACAGTAAAGTGGAGATTAGGTTGGAATTGGCAGCAGAAATTCTGGATGTCTTGGTGAGGAATTGTTGGTTTCTGTACAATGCACCTAGTTTTCTGTGAACCTTTTTTATGGTAAGGGAAATGTCAGTGTCAAATCTGAGATTGTTATCAGTCTCAACACCAAGTAGTTTGGTGTGTTCTGTTGGCGAAATGATGGTATTGTCTTTGGCTAGAATATTAAAGTGGGGGATAACTGGGTTAGATTTAATGGGTTGGAAGATAAGCAGTTTCTTCTTGCTTGGGTTGAGTAATAACTGGGCATTAGACAGCCAGCTTTCTGCAGATGAAAAGGCTTTCAGTGTGGTCTTGTGAAGTTTAGGTATAGTTGGGGCCCAGCAGATGAGGGTGGAGTCATCTGTATACTGTATAAGAGAAGCATGCTTGGTGGCTATGTGGAGTGTTGGCATAAATCATGGGCATGGATGTGTTTGCAAATGCTTTTTTGCAACAGTATTCAAAATCTGCTCATGGGAGGTTGTTACTGGGTAAAAATTGAAATATATGTCATTAAACATATCATAGAAATATAATATCACAGTATGTAATACTGTGACATACATCTGGATTTGTATCTTTAATGCTATGGCCAGAAATCAATCTTCAGACAACTTATTTATGTCAACACTCCACACAGGAAGTTGCACTTTTTTACGTCCAGCAGTCAAAGAACTGTTTGAGTATACTGTTGCAAATTATTGCCTTTGTTCTGCTTTTATTCTGTGTTCCAATAGTGCAGCATGCTTAATCGCCTTTGCATGGAGACAACCAGACAATTGCAGGTGATGGTAACAACTGACCAAGTTTTGTCATAGGACATGAAAAGCCATTCACCATCACTCAGCATTTTTGCATGATGGCAAACTCCATGCAAAGGCTGAGAACAAAAAGGAAAGGCTTTCTTAAGGCCCATTTCTTGCTCTGTATGTTGTGTGTCATTATACTTTTTGACTAGATTAAATATGTGAAAAGTGGTTGATAGGAAAGTGGTGAAACGAGTAGGGCAAGCACAGGGGTGGACACAGGGGAAAAATAGACACATTTGCAGGAAGGTAGTGGGAGTGAACCACAGTTATCCACTTATTCACAGCATAATTGTAGAAATGTAGCCAGAAGTTTTTGATATTGGACTGTCACCACACCAAAGGTAGGGGACAGCAATCACAGACAGACACAGACAGACAGACACACACACACACACACACACACACACACACACACACACACACACACACACACACACACACACACACACGCGCGCGCGCGCGCACACACACAGACACACACACTAGATGCAGGTGATATGGCAGATGACATTCAGCTTCGACAATTATAGTTTCAGCTTAGGCAGTTATAGTGGTAGTTATTATACATCCCTGAGTTGCACACAACAACATGCATGTGTTATAGCAGACGGCATGCACCTTACACAATTATAGTGGTGGCTAGCATACATACCTGTATTACACCATTTGTGTTAGTAGCCTATGGCCCATACCTGCAACACAATGCATGCACTTTGCATCATTGCACCGCACTGCCATGGTATGTACAACATACATCACATGTTAACAGACCATCACTCACCTTTGTACATCTGCCACTGATGTTTTGTGTTGGCCACTGCCCCTATGTGTGAGAACATGAGCAGTAGAGTATGTCGACTGCATACTATGTTTGCCTGAGCCCTAGCTTGCATATCTCCCCCAAACAGTGCATGCCTGTTCAACCTTATTCCGCCTACCCCTGAGCTGAGTGTAGACATTGTGCATGTGGCTGTACACACATGTTTGACATGGCTGTCCCCACTTTGCAATGGTGCCACAGACCAGAACAGGTTTACAGTACACCAGCCTGCTGTGTGGCATATGACCTTGCCAATCACATGTAGTATGACATGTCTTCTGCTGACGTGTTGAATGACATGCATACATGTGTATGGTGTCCTTTCCAATCTGCAGTACAGTAATGGTGTCCCAATGCAGGAACGTGTTATACTAACATGGGCCTTCAGCTGATGCAGTGTTGTCTGTTCACCCTATAAATATGCAGGGACATACTGTACATTGAGCTGATGTGCATAGCCAGTGCAGGGCATCATGTGGCTTTACAATTGCTATACAGTGGGAGCTACTGACACAGTTTATATCCATGACTATGTTCACATACAATACATATCTAATGTGGAATGTGATCCACGTCACTGAGGTGTATACACAATAAACCCTAATGTGGAATGTGTGACACAGGTCACAGAAGGGTATACGAATGACACCCCTGCACATCTGCAATCATATTACTGATACCTGGCAACTATGCCCACACATGGCTAACTTACAATTACTCTATGTCCCACATTCCATCTGTGTACCTTACACACATGAGGAGCAGGCATGACAGTGATGTCTGACACCAGCAAGGTGAATGTACTGTATCTGTGACATGATGTGGATGTATGCTTATGTTGTGCAACACATGTATGTATTTGGATACTGTGTAGGTGAATGCTTCCATGTTGTGACACACTCAAGATGTTCAAGACATGTTATGTAGTGGTCACATGTTATGCCTACACAAGCTGTACACAGCCTGTATGATGTTTAGTGTTTCACATCTGCAATATCACCATTACACAAAGGCCATAGTTGTCTTGTGTTGAGCCAATGTACAACAGGGTGTACACACATGTACATCACTTCTACTGTGTGTGTTGCTTCATGTCTCTGGCCATCCTCCATGGCCATGTGTACACATGTTCAGTCCAATGGTTGTGATGGCTATCTTATTTCACATGTCAGTGTTATCCCATATGACATACACCCATAGATGTCATGCTCCACTGAGAACAGGGTTATGCAGACAAAGGGTGGTATGTATGGGATGTGAGACATGTTTTGCAGTTGAGCAGTGTTGCAGTCAGCCCACTACATGTCATGGACATGTCTGATAGCACATGATATTGTGTGACATTCATAGCAAAGGTATACTCCACAAGGGTGTATCCTGTGGGCTGGTCATACACCAGCTCCAACACATTTAAGTGTGTGCACACATATGCTCTCTGTACAGTACTGTTTATATTCCCAACATGTGTAATGTTGATGTGTAGTACCTGTCCCTACAGTGGAGCACACTTCCACCATTGTATTCACTGTTGTCCACGCATCTGGCAATGACAGTTAGGTTTAGTTTAGGTGTTTCATATAGTCTTCAATTTTTTCACATAGGTAAACAGTGTGATGCATTGCAGGTCTGACCTGTGTCCATTAACAGGACCACCATACATTATGTGTACGTGTGTTATGGCAGATAGCATGCAATTAATATGTTCCATGCTTTATCAAGCCTGGTAAATAATAACAATCTCACCTGACACAGGCTGCTGTCACTGCAAAATGCCAGAGGTACCTAAACAGGAGTGTCACAGCAGTAAGATCATTATCCACACCTGTGTGATAGCTACAGGGTACAATGTCCATGTTAGCACATAAGCCAGTACAACACACTATACTATGGAGTATGCACATCTGTGCATACATAGAGTAGCAGACTATAGTATGTGGCATGTGTGCATGCATGCCTTGCATATGATGTTACATTACATATTGTATAGTAACACATGTAACTATGTGATATATAGCTGTGTTTTATGTGCAGTAGTGGCTTACCAGGCAACTCCAGGCTTGGTGGTTGAGAGACACCCACCTCCACAATACCAGATAAAGCTTGTGGATGGAGGTCTGCAGGTGTCCCCAGGTTGGCCAGTAGGTCCTCGGTACGTGTGAGTGGGGGCTGGGTGAGTGGCCCCCCCACCTGTTGCACCTTGTTCCCTGGCAACTGCATTAGCATGCTGTTTCGCCCATCTTATTAGGTCAGTGCAATGTCAGTGCACCTGCTGATAGGTGCGATTGTGACTGCCAACATCAATTACCCTCCTGCAGAGTTCCTCCTACAGGGCATCCCACTGCTGTGCATCCTGTGGCACATGGCTGAAGAACGTTGTGTAGTTGTCGAGGAGGTATGGGATGAGGACCTCATCCTCCAAGTGTCTGTATGCCGGCAGTCTGCTACATGGCATACCTGGAAGACATAATGATGGGGACAGGTCACAGTAACTCACAGAGAAGTACAGCAGTACAGCTGAACATACATGTGTATCACATTTATTAAGATAACAAATACATCTTTGTAAATCTACATGACACTAACACCACTGACATGTATAAGTCACACACATTTGACACCTACTGGTGATGTGATGTTATCGCCATATATCTGTGTGTCATGTGATGACATTGCTCATACACCATGTGGATGTTGTCTTGACATGGGCATGTCTGGTTGCCTGTAGTGGTGTCTTTACCTATCAGCACATGCCTGGATGTGTTCACATTAATGCAATCAACCTTAATGCTGTGTATATGTCACATATATAGTCATACATAGCAGTTAAAGACATGACCTGTGACCCCGCAGACTTACAAGCATGTATGTGTTTTGCCATATACATCTACATGGCACTGTACAGCTGTGTAGCAACCTGCCATGTATTGCCTGTGTTGCACATGTGTAACACATGGGACAATAGCTAGCCTGATGGTATTTGCAGGGTTGGATATCAACTATAGCATGTATGGTCATAGTGATCTAGTAGGCTATATACCCTGGGTCATTTATGAGCCTAGGCAGACAGGTTGCCTAGCTGTAGGCAACAGACAGGTAAGTTTCAGTGGCCAGTTCAAGAAGTGCCACAGAACTGATACACATGGTTACTGATATATTTGGCATGCGGTCATCACACCATGTCACAGAGAGGGGTGACGTGCAGCTTTGCTGGACAGGGATGCATAGTATGGCAAGAGTATGTTAAGTGTATGGGACAGGGATCTGTCAGGCATGTTGTGATCCTTGTACTAGAAAGGTGGATGTCCATGACGTATGTGTTTATATGGGATCAGGATGTGTTAAGTGTAGCATGTCCAACACCTCTGGGTTGGACATGGCTTTATTCAGGGTAGGCTGCATGCTACATAGTGCAGCCTGGGATTGGGAAGGGCAGTGTAGGCCATCTACACATGGGCAATAACCCTTAAAGGAAATATGTGATCTATTATGGGTCACATAGGTGTTGAGTATGGCTGAGCAGTTATCTCTGTATTCCTGGATAGCACCCTGTCATGATTAGGGGTGCCACATATGACTACCTGTCTTTTGTTGTTACGTAACTATCAAAGGGAAGTACTGTCCAGCTGCATCCCATACACACAGTTGCCATTATGTTGACCACTGCCTAGGTGGTAATTAATGGGTGCAAGATTTGTAATATAGGGGATGACAATGCAATACGTAGCTGTCAGATTGTGGCCAAACATCACACACCACACATCTGACACACTAAGGCCCTTCTGCATGTTGAACGCAGCATACATTGAGTCAACTATTGCTCCTAGTTCATAGTAATTTGCAAACATCAATAGGCTGATGCTTTCTGTGTTAGTCTGTGTGGTATAGATAACAAATAGGGGGAGTACCAGGAATGACCCCTGTATTACTGTGGCTGGCACTGGTTTGATGTGCGCGTATTAGTCAGACACCTTCTGTAGTGTTGGTTCTGCCAGCAGTCCAGTTGCCAACCACTCCTGTGACATAGGAATATACACCTAGTTTACTGAGTATAGCTGGAACACAGTATGGGTGATGGTGTCCTACCACCTGGCAAGGTCATGATATGCAGTGTGAATCAACCTCAATGTCATCTACATCTGTACCAAGTACATCAATTATGTTGACCACAGTTCATGGCCGCACAGACCAGACTCCGCAGGGTAGTTGTGCACTATGTCCCATTATCAATGGTGTCTCCCCCTTTGTGGGGTGTGATAACTGTTGCTGTGCACCATTTGGTGAGTACACAGCCTGACATGGAGCTATGATTGAACATGATGAGTATGTGGATAGCTGAATGTTCTTACATTTGTGTAAGATACACCCTGGGATGTTGACAGGTCCCATGAAAGCAGTATGTATGGCTTTAGAGAGTGCAGCTTGTACCTGCATAGTCGTTAGTACAGGGGGCCTGTAGTGTACATGGATATATTACTAAGTGTACCTGTTGGGGGTGGGGGGGTGGGAATGGGTTTAGGTTCTCCGAGACCCTATCTGGATGAATGGGTGCTATTTCTGTAGGTGCAGTACTTCCCATGCCATAGTGCTGTGCAGCATGGCAGGTCTTGTCGTTGCCATTACGATTAATGACACAGCTAGAGAATGCTTTGTGCTTGGCCTCATAATATGTGACTGATTAGCTTCACAGTAGCTTTGCTTGGTTTTATATTGTGTATCGGCATCTTACTGATGCTGACCAGGGATCACCTGGACTCATGTGTGTTCACTCTTGCAACAGTTACTACCTTCTGTGGTACAGTTTAAATCATGGTACCACCAGTTTGCCTACTTGTTTGTGTTGGATTGAATCCTGGTTCTGTTTCAATGGCACAATCACTGCACATATGTGACTGCTTAAGGTTCATTTGTGCAGGATTCAGCATTTGCACATGCATTGTCCATCTGCATGGGTGCCATGGCACTCACTACTCTGCTCTTAGGAAACATAACATTGGTATTGGAGACTAACTATGTGTAGCATACTGTTAGCCCTGTTTGTGTGACTACTGTGATCCAGGTCAGTGGGGTTGATGGAATCCAACATGCATTGAGCGCAGGTGTTGGTACATGAGGAGTCTTCCCAGTTCATAATGGAATAGTTGAGAGAAGCCATTATTATGGTTCCGTCTCAGACCTAATCTTCTCCATTACAGCACATTATGACAGTTGGGAAGTCCATGGCCTGGTGGGTGATCTGTCTCAAGGTGCATTTTGAATTCCACTTTGGCACAAAGGTAGTTGCTCAGCATAATGCATCTGATGTTATGCAAGTGCAATTAGTGTGGGGGTGTACATATCCTTCAGGAATATGGACACACCTGCAACCAGTGTGTTCCAATAAAGGATAATGGGCAAGAAGTGAGGTATGTGTTATAACATGGTCATGCAGGTGTGCTCTCCGGAGCATTGAAACATGTCTCAGCCACTGCACAGATATGTTCTCCATGTTAGGGATTTTCATATGTGTGTCCGTATAGTGTTTTTGACATGTATCATTGTGTAGCGAGATCCACAGTTTATTGCTTGGCTGTCCCTGTAACAGTAGTCGACCTTCACTTGAACCATGCATGATGAAGGCACTATAGGGGAAGCTTGAGCCCTAGGCAGTATCCAGATTCCCAGGGGTGATAGGTGCAGGCCCTGTCTGGCAAAGCATCATGGTCTGTCAACCATGTTATCCCAGGACGACAGATACTGGATACCATGTGACATGCTCCACTACACTAGACAATTGTGGAATATAGTCCTTTTGTCCCTGTACTGCAGTATCATTCTGGCCAATGGCAGAATGCTACCCAGGCCTTAGGACATACCTGCATGGGGTACAAGACCTGACAGTTCCTACATGTGTTTCCATGCAGTCCAGGCTACTGCATCACAGGTCCTGCACAACAACATGGAGTATGCCAGAGCCATGTGTATAGTTCAAAAGGTGGTCTGAGTGTATGAGTATGTGGCTAATCATGTGAGACAGGCAGCTGACAGTATGTATGCCCTCATATAGGTTGGTGTGTAACATAGTGCTAGAGTTTGCATTCACAAATGAGTACTGTTGGGCATGTTTCCAGTCATGTGTTCAGAGGTGTGGCACAATTATGCAAACTATGTCATACAGTTTGTGTATTTTGGTGTCTGTCTCTTCCTGCTTGGTGGGGGGGTTACTTGTTTGGCCAGATACTTAGACGGGTCTGTGAATGTGTGTGATTTTGGTAGTGTGTGTGTGTGTGTCCTTACTGTGTTCTGGTAAGGGTATGTGTTGGTTGTGTTGATGAGCTGCATGTGTTAACCTGCACCTCATGACTGTCCAGTCCAGTCATGGCTGTAGACTGGGCTGCCTTACAGCTAACCCCTGTAGCTGCATCCCAAACAATGTGTGGGGTGTGGTGTTAGGTGGGTCTGGCTGTGTACATGACATAGAGATTACATTCCCCCAGGATGGCCACATACACAAAGTTGACATTAGGAAACACCAGTAGCAGACTAGTGGACATGCCTGTATGAAGATGTTTTAGATAGTGATGCTCACATGTAAATATTAGTATTATGGACATGACAACACTGGCTATTATGGAAACATTGTAGCTACCTTTAACAGCAATCCTCCTCTTAGGAGCACATCACATCCTGTTAGTTGATTACAGATGATGCAAGTGTCTACAGGTCTGTTTACTTCTCTAGGTATATACTCACATGTCCACCAGGACCATGAGCTCTGTTGGACACAGACACCCACTCTCCAAACAGAGTCATGTATCAATAGACTCTGATGCCACTATCAACATGATTAGGATATAATCAGATAGTGGGAGCCATCACCTATGATGTGGCTATTACACATGGGCAGCTGTCTCCTACATCTTACACTCCTACTGCAGATGTTACACTGGAGTTAAAGATGATATGCAACCTGTTTCATTACCAGTGCTGTGCACTACCTTACATACAGTACGTGCAGGTGGCTGTTAGGCTGGCAATAAGAGATTGGGCTACACAAACCTGGTAGTTCAACCAGTGTGTCTGTACTTTCAATATCCACTCTATGTAGGTGTGCACATAGCCATTTGGCCCAGCCCTGTAACAAGGGTCACTACACATTTGCATAACATGTACACATGCACAGCTGTTATTGCTTGCAAACAATAGTAGAGAGGTGGATATTACATGTGTTATGTGCATGGATAGCTACCTGGCTCTTCCAATTATCTTTGCTATCATGCTGCTATCCTGTCAGATGAATACTAATGCTATGTATCCTGTCATTGAGTATTGTAATTGCCAATAGACATAACTACTGTTTGCATAACATAACAGAACTCCTATGTAGAATAGAATACAGATCTGCCTAGAATACTGTACATTACACAGTTATTGGCACGATATCCCACAATGCACACCATATTTGCACGGTAAGCCCACCTTTAACATGTTCATCTTACTTATACACCCATACATATGTCGACTGTTACAATATATCAACATATACTATCCCCTGTTATAGCACATACGTGTTGGACCAATCTTGACACTGACAGTGGCTGGAAGTGAATTGGTGGGTTCCAAGCCCATATCATCCCTTGTGGTGTAAGCGGAGTGTGCCTTGTGACCTACAGCAGTACACACATAGAATACTACAAGCATTACTACTGCTCAACAATACATCGCTACAAGACAGCTATTTCCACTATATGCGTTGATTACACTGTAATTCTTGCAGTACAGGTACTATATACACAGACAAACTACATGTTATACATACCGTCTTAGTAATCGGAAGTGTTATTAACTAGTGTAATACTCATTTTCGGTTCGTCTTTCAATGTTTTGTACTGTTCTACAGGTAGATACAGATGGTTTGAATGTGTGACAAGGCAACTTTTTATAGTTACAGATCAGTAACGTGCTATCCTGATGACTAATTGGTGCTCCTAAGTAGCTAATTACATGCACATCAGCTGCGCTGCTACTGCCTTAGCCAATACCATGGCTACAGTGGAGTATAATTTGAGTACTCCACTTGGGCGTTGTCCCTTTGCCTTACTTGTGAGGAAGACAGCGTGGACGTTTTGTTTGGAATCTATTGCAACAGCTGCATGGAGACAAACAGTAAAATATTGTGTGTAATGCCTGGAGGATTTTGTCTAAATATGAGTACTGCTGTTATATTTCTGAACATTGCTACTTGTGCAGGGTTTGTCTGTACCTACTACTTCTGCATATGTTTCAGTCTGGCCAGGTTGTTTGACCAGCTCAAGGCTGCATAGCTATGCATATAATGTTAGGGAGTTTACAGTGTGCTTACCAGACATATTTAGTTTGGTGTTAATGTGTATCATACTGTGCTCATAATCAGCACTCGGTAAAACTTCCTGGTGTACGAACCTTTCAACCCTCTGAAACGGGATTAGTTCATACAAACCCTGTTACAAAAGCAGCTGTTCAATTGTATAAAGGCAACTATTTCAGATAGGGCCATGTTAGTGTGTCTGTATCCAGGTATGTTAAGGTTTCAGCAGATGTTGTACAGTAGTTGCATAATTGGTTATAGTATGCCAGTATGTATTGATGTAATTATTTTGGTTTTGGGGTAGATGTTGGTGGGTGTACATAGCACATGCAGGTGTGTAGGAACCCCTTTTATACAACATCTATATGTGTGTGGGTGTTCTTTCCCTATGTGAACACCTAACCCTTAGTGGACTAATACTATGGTAATTGCAGGCTGATTCATTAAGGCATTATTAAATGCTTCCTGTATAGCATGCAGGTACTGTTAGTCCTTGAATCCTTTTGGCAATACATCGGAATGTAATAAAGATTTGCAAAATGAAAGCTGTCTGTGTAATTCTGTCATGGATATTTGCAGTCATTGCAGTTTTGTTGGTGACTGTGTCCATAGAACATATTTGTAATAGTGTATTGGCATATATTCTTCAGATGTTATGTTCATATTGTTTGGGGGGGGGGGGGGCGGAATGTGTGATTGCTATGGTCCATGTTATACTCAGATATGACCACTTTGGATGCTGTCTACAGACATAGGTTCATAGGTTGATACTAGGCTATCTACCCTAGGGCATTTATAAGTCTAGCCAGAGTGTGTTTGGCTTTCGCCACCCTTTTAGATTTGTAGACTGTACCTTTGAATAGTAGGTCACAGAATATAGCCCCTTTACGGTTAGTTTATTCTGCCTCTGTCTAGCAGGGACCCAGAAGAGATCCCGGGGGTATGCTTATGATCTCCCATCCACTCTTCAAGATTTCTCTTGAAGAGGGTCAGTGAGGGGCTCTGCCTAACCTGGACTGGGATTTTGTTCCAGAGTGAAGGGAGTCTCTGGGATATTAATCTGTCAATCCAGCATGCCCTATTTATTTCTGTGCTGAGGTTTAAGCCTCTGGAGCGTGTAGCTCTAAGGGATTTGGATTTCTTGAGGTGAAGCATGTCCATTAATTCTGGGTTGGACATGGCTTTATATGTCAGGCACAGATCGCCTCTGAGTAGGCGGTAAGCAACTGAGTAGAGCTGGAGTTTCTTTAGCCTAACTGCATAGGGCATCTGTTTGAGTCCCTTGATCCTCTTGGTGAGGTGCTTTTGGGGTCTTTCCAGTTGCTGCAGGTATCGGGTAATGTACATCCCAAATGGGGTATTGTATTCAATTATGGGCCTGATGAGTGATGAATAGAGTGGCACAAAGACCTCTCTTGATCTAGATGTGAAACCTTTCGTGATAAGGTGGGCTATATAGAAGGTCTTTCTAACCACTTTGACAACGTGCTTGTCAAAGGAGAGATTACTATCTACTTGGGTCCCCAAATCCCTAATTACTTCCTCTGTACTTAATGGATTACCTCCTATGTGGTAGTCTGTGGGCACTTTATTTTTCCCAAAGGGTATGACTATGCATTTTTTAGCATTTAGCTTCAGGCCATGGCTTTGGCACCAGTTATCTGTCTCTGTGAGACCCTTTTGGAGGATGCTTGTGTCAGCTGGAGAGTCTATTATGACACCCAGTTTGCAGTCATCTGTGAACTTGGTCAGCCATAGTCCTCCCGTGGTTGCCCGTACCTCAGAGAAATAAATACCGAACAAGAGAGGTCCCAGGACTGAACCTTGTGGGACGCCACTTGTGACTGGTTTAGAGTCTGACAAGGCACCTGCAATTCTGACCATGTGGGTTCTATCCCTGAGCCAGTTTGCAACCCATTTTGTGACATAGGGGTTGATATTTAAGCTAGTGAGCTTATTTATGATTCCTGAGTGGGGTATTGTGTCAAAGGCTTTTGCGAGGTCCAGGTAGGCTATGTGGACTACCTTCCCTTTGTCTATGGCCCTGGTAACTGTTTCAAAGAAGTCGACCAGGTTCAAGAGGCAAGATCTGCCTTTAACAAAGCTGAATTGGGTAGGATCCAGTGTCTGAAGGTTTCTGATGTCATTGTTTATGAGTTTCATGATGATATGCTCGATAGCTTTGCAGACCAGGCTAGTCAGGCTTATAGGGCGATAGTTTCCGGGGTCTGTTGTGGCACCTCCCTTGTGGAGCGGGACCACCGTTGCTGTACACCTTTCCTTGGGTACATATCCTATGGTAAGGCTGAGCTTGAACAGTGACTTAATGTGAGGGTTAAGTTCATCATGTAGCTCATGTAAGACGCAGCCTGGGACATCGTCCAGTCCCATTGATGCTGTGTTTTTTGCTTTGGAGAGGGCAGCTCTCACCTGTTCATCTGTGATGTCTGGGAGGCTACACTCTGTTGGGATGGAGATTTGCTCTTTTGGATGGGGGGGGGGAGAAATTTGCACTGAACCTGTCTGCCAGGATGTTGGCAATGTCTGTGGGTTCAGTGTATTTTTTGTCATTTTGCACTAACTCGGAGCATATTTGGGAGTTGCCACCCAGGTTCCTGACATAACTAAAGAAGGCCTTGTGATTGTCCTTAGTATCTTGTGCAATTTTTCTTTCGAAGCTGGCCTTTGATAATTTTATGAGGGATCATAGCTTCTTGCTAGTACTGATCAGAGATGCCTTCCCTTTTTGGGATTTTGCTCTATCTTGTAGTAACTTCCTCCTTTTGTTGTATAGCTTATTTATGGCCGGGGTCCACCAGACAGGTCTCCTGCCTTTGGAGGAGTGAGTCTTTGTTTTATTTGGGATAGCACAATCCATACATTCCTGTAGGTGTCCATAGAATGCGTTTGTGAAGGATTCTGCGGTTTGAGCCGTGTTTTCCACTGGCCCAGGGGCTTTGAAGGATACCACCTCGGTTTTGAGAAGTATGAAGTTTGCTTTTGAGAAGTTCTTCACCGTGGTTACCTTGGCTAGGGGTGGGGACAGGATATGGATGTCCAGTGAGATTAATTTGTGGTCTAACCTTACCAGTGAGGGTATACCTCTGGTGTGGAACATAGAGTCCCTATGTTTGTGATGACCAGGTCCAATATGTTTTCCCCTCTTCTGGCGGTGGTGATCAGTTGTTCCATAGCATTTGAGTTTATAAATTCTAGGAACCATTGGGCGAGGGTGTGTGGGGTTGAGTAGATTACCCAGTCAATGTTTGGGTAGTTGAAGTCACACAATATAATGGTGTTTGGAGAGAACTTCATGTTCTCCAGTGTTCTCAGGAAGGTTGAGTGGGGTTCCTGAGTTTGGGAGGGTGGCCTGTAGCAGGCTATAAACTGAAAGGCAGTTTTGCCCACTGTTAATTGCACATGTATGGTTTCTGTTACTTTGTGCAGTGCTACTAACCTGGAGGTGTGGGCATTTTTGATGTATATGGATACTCCCCCTCCTTTTGTGGTTCGGTCCGAGTTTTGTGGCCGAAAAGCATGGTGTGAATTATAACCTGGTAGTGCTGGGGTGCTTTCTGGAGATGTACAGATATATAGATATATATATGTATATGTATATAGATATATACATTATTGCATACGTTTAGCTTTACCTCCATAGATGTGAAGATGTTTTTAACCTATCTATATATCTACATATATATGTAGACCTGTATATATCGACATGTCTCTATGTATCTCTCTCTCTCTCTCTCTATATATATATAAGCGTGCACCTTTAACTGGGTACATGGCGGGTTGTCCTATTTCAACACATTCCTCCCTTTTGTATTTTAACCTGTCTGCATACACAACTGGGATAGGTACATCCCAGGTAGCTTAGTGTTAGGTTACTCTGAGGATGGAGTACATGGCTGCGGGTTCTACTCCTGGAAGGTGTTATTATTTTACTTCTGAGAGTAGGCACTGGTAGAGAAAGTGTGAATAATGCACATTTACGCGGTTGTGATCAGGTTTGCTCGTGGTCTGTGCGACATTAAGCAAAGGTAAAACATGAGAAGCGCTTCTCTATTAACTGTGTTTCAGCTCCACTTACCATCGCGCAAACACATGGAAACATGCTTACAACTGCTTAAGAGTACTTTAATCCACCTGCATCCAAAAGCCCTTATTCTGGCCCTCAAAATAACCTAACAGCCCTTTCAGGTCTTGAACCCAAGACCATGAACACCACAGTCACTGACTTTACCACTAAGGCATCTGAGATATGTACGAATGTTATGGTGTTTAGAATATACATTGTAGTACAGACATTCCTCACTTTGTGTCTTTCGGCTTTTCCCAGTTAGGGGTCGCCACAGCGGAACTCCGGTCTGCTAATGATTGGCAGTAGATTTTTACATGCCGAGTTGCCGCCCCTGACACACAGCCTTCAACGATAGTACGCCCATTCACACATGTCTCCATGCAGAAGACGCTCTAGCTGAGAATCGAACAGGACGTCTTACTGTGAGGCGACAACATTACCGCAGTACCATCACCGCAGTCACAGACATTCCTCACTACTGAAAACAAATGTGACAGTCAGTTGGTTGACATATGTCTGATACATGTTAATGTTCATATGTTTGTGGAATTAGGTGTTGCAATGTGACATGACAGGTGTTTTATGAATGAGAAAGGTTCTTGCTTTGTGTCCTTTTTATATTGTCCCCATACTCCATGTATGCCCCTCCAGTTCACTTATTGGACATCCGACCAAGGCCCTCCTTGATGCATGATAGCATTACCCATCATTCCTCCCCTACCCCAATCTTCACATACACAACAACCACCCCTTCTATGGCGAGTTAGGTAAATATTAATTGTTATAATACCAGAGCTGCATGTGTTTTGTGCACACTCTAATTCTTTTGGCGTGCTTCTGTGTCACAGAGTGTGTTCATAGATGTTTATATATATGGCTATTGATGTAACTGTATAATATATATATATATATATATATATATATATATATATATATATATATATATATATAGATGTGTGTGTGTGTGTGTGTGTGCAGACATCACTGACATATATATATATATATATGGGTACATGTCAGTCGACCGACAAGTCGGAAGACCGACATTCACTCCACCGACACATGAAAACATCGAAAGCGCAAACACGGACATTTAACAGGTAAGACTTTTAAATTCGTTAATCATGCCTACCACACATGCATAACACTGCCACACTTACTAAAACATGGTAGGCATGATTAGCGAATTTAAAAGTCTTACCTGTTAAATGTCCGTGTTTGTGCTTTCGATGTTTTCATGTGTCGGTGGAGTGAATGTCGGTCTTCCGACTTGTCGGTCGACTGACATGTACCCATGTATATATATATATATTTCGTACTAGTTTGTAACAGTAATACATATGTAGACTGGAATGTGTTGGTTCACAAACTATAGTACATTACAATGTACTGTTTATATGTACACAAAGTGACTTTCACATTTGTGATCATTACAGTGAAATGCATATGGTATAAGGTGTAGTCTCAAGACCATGAAACATGTGTACACCTCTGATGGCTTAGTGGTAAGTCCCATGACTATAGTGTGCATGGTCCAGGGTTCGACACCTGCGATGCTTTACAACTGTTTTTTACTGCAGAATAAGGCCCATTTAAGCAGTTTTAAGCATGTTTAAAAGTGTTTGCATGACATTATAGCAGCGGTTAAACACAGTTAAACAAACTTTGTAACGTATAACCTGTGCGTGCAAACACGGCCACATCCGCTAACTACTCCGGATATATACATGTCAGTGACGTAACATCTCACTCTGTGCTGACATAACATTACATTCTCTGTTGACTGTACTCTCCTGCACACATGGGTTTATATGGGTGTTTCGAATGTTTATTATACAGACGATTACTACCTATATATGCAAGCTGTTGTTAAGGTATACTTTTGCACATGATAAACATCCCTGCCTTTACCGGGATTGTAACCTCGAATGCACAGATACTATGTGGATGCTGTAACCATTACACTGTTGACATTAACGTTGCTTCTGCCTATTTCCTATTTAGATGATTTCTATGTGTAAGCTAGGCTAAGCAAAGGGTGGAGGCCCCCAAACTCACTGAGCTTCATGTACTCTTGAAATAACAACATATAACAAATGTACTGTGAGACAATACATTACATTCCTACCTACATTATGCATAGCTCCTCACTGACACACTTCAAGGGAAACCTTGTTGTGTGAATGGGTAACAGACTATACATCCCTGGGATCATGTGTCCCAGAACCATACAGCCAGGGGGTGGGGGAGCCTGTCCAGTTTGATAGCTGCAAGACCTGTTGGGGGAATTAAATGGTGTTGAATTGCCACATTAACATGCCCTCTTTAGATCACTAAGTGTCCCTATCACCCTCCACAACCCCAGTCTTCAACAGCTTCCAGCAACTCTGCCTGGAATTGCTTCATTGGCTATGCTTGACAAAGGCTCAGTTACTTCATCAATGGTGCGGGGAAGGCCAACACACTGTAGCTATGCTTCTAATTGCCCTTGGGCAGATAGGTAGTAGACTATCTGTGAACCTCTAATGTGCAGGCCATCACAGCCATAATATATAAATAAACAGACCTTCAGATCACAATATACACAGAGAAATCACCATGTAGTCATGAAACAGCTGAGTACAGCAAGAACATACAGAACACTGATACTTAGTCACTCCAAAAGCCTATCTTGGAAGCTAGAAGACTTGTATACGTTTAAGGCTTTCTATTGCTTACCAGTATGTTACCTACAGAGGAGATGAAAAACAAGCACAGATGGGGTATATGCATGCAGTGATACCATACTGGCCTATGTGTCAGACTTAGGTTTTGGAATACTGGCCAAGGCTATTGGCGCCCCCATGGTGCCTTATTTAGGAGAGTCTCGAAGGTGAATGCCAGCTCCATAAACAGCACAATAGCAGATTCAATGAGGATTATGCTACCCAACACCAGGGGTTGTGATCACAACATGCATGCACTCACAGCACTCCTCAGGATGGACAACATCAACATCTGTGTATTAACTGACATCTGTCTTAAGGCTCCTCAGAGCACACCAGCACTACCAGACTACAACCCATACCACACATTTCAGCCACAGAACATGGACTGACAGACATGGAGGGGCTGTATCCGTATTCATCAGGGCTACCTACACCTCCAGGTTAGTGGGGCAGCATGATACCTCTGTGATCATCCATGTGCAGCTAACATGAGCCACAACTGCAATGTGGAATGTGGCCTGCTACTGATCACCCTCCATGACCCAGGACCTCCACTCCACCTACCTGGAGACAGTGGAGAACATGACAGTCCTAACACATACCCTGGCATTGGTCGATGTCAACTACCATACCATTAACTGAGAAACATACTCTGGTATTCACTTCCAGGCCCAGCGCTTCCTGGAATGTATCACCTCATATGCCCTGTATCAGGTGGTAACCTCCTTAACGTGGGGTGGAAACTACTAGATGTGGTCATCACCAACATGGGCAACAGGTGCACCACAGTGGAGGTTAACTGGTCACTGGTTAGAGCTGACCATGAACTATTCACTGTTTCCACACCCTTGCATCTTCCCCACCCATGGATACCACAGTGTATACCTTTCCTACAGCTAAATTTACACTACTAGTGACAGGGGTGGGGGGTTTCACAGCCCCCACGCTAAGGGGAAATACTGCTCAAGATGTAGACAGATTTACAAATGCATTCTATAAACACCTACATGGATGTATAGATTGTACCATCAATGGTAAACCAAGACTCACTCCTCCTAGACAAGGACACCGGTCTGGTGGACCTCTGCAATAAACAGGCTATAATACAGAAGTAGGACAGTGTTCCAGACACACAGCAAATTCCACGAAGGGCAGACATCTGTGACCACTATTAGTATGATACGTACGTCCCACATGACATCATCCAAGGCTAACATCAGCAGGTGAATACGTAAAGGATTCGAAAGATAACCACAAAGCCTTCTTTGGCTATGTCAAGGATCTATGTGGTGACATGCAGATTTGCACTGTGCCGGTGAAATATAGCACAAAATATGCTGACCCTATTGATATCACCTACATCCTTGCAGATACATTCAGTACATACTTCACCCCCTAAAGAGCCCACAACACTACCTGAAAGGTACAGTATTTCAACCATCAGAGACACACAGGTGGAAATGGCCCTCTCTAACAGCAGAGCATAGCATCAGTGGAGGCAGATGTTGACCCAGACTGCATCTTGCAAACTGTACAAGACAACCTGCCCCCCACCTAATTAAGAATTCCTACCTCCGCCTCTCCACAGGCTACATGCCCATACAATGGTGCGTGGCAACGGTTATTCCACTCCATCAAGGTGGAATCACAACTGACCATGGTAACTACCACCCCATAAGCCTGACTAGCCTGGTCTGCAATGGTATGGTTTGCATCTGCATGGCACTCATTAACAATGACATTGGTAACCACCGAACACATGACCCAACCGAGGTCAGCTTGGTTGTGTGCAATTCATGCCTACTGAACCTGTTTGACGTCTTACATACAGTCACCAAGACAATAGATGATGGGAGAGGTGCTTTACACATACTACCTGGACCTCACCAAGGCTTTTGACACCATGCCCCACTCAGGTATTATTGATAAGCACACCAGCCTGTACATTCACCCATACATCACAGGTTGGGTTGCCAACGGGCTTACACACAGAACCGACATGGTACGACTAGCGGTCTCAAGGTCCAACTCTTGAACAGTCATGACTGGTGTCCCACAGAACTCAGTACTGGGAGCCCTACAGTTTGGCATATATGTCTCAGATGTACAGGCAAACACAGGTGGATTACGGCAGACCATATTTGGCAATGACTGCGAACTAGGAGCCATTATTGATAGTCCAGCTGACACAGACATCCCTCAAGGGGCCTCACAGAGAACGTCACAGGGTGCCAATGACATGGTCTAAAGCCAAGTGCCACTAACTGCATGGTCATTCCATTGTGGAATTGGCACCCACATATTAACACATAAGTGGCAGCCACTTTAAAACAGATGGGGTATCTGGGGACTAAGGTAGATAGTGATCTCCCCTTTGGCAATCATATCTCCACAGTAGTTAGGACATCCTTCTATGTAGGCCATCTGATTACTAAAGGATTCCCATCTAGACATACTGGGGTTATAGTGCCCCTTTATTCATCACTCATCAGTCTTATTATAGGGTATAATAACCCATGTGGGATGTACCTCAGAGGACACGTCCAGCAGCTGGGGGGTCCATGAATGTACCTCGCCAAGGGGAATACTAGCCTCCAACATATGGCCTATGCAGCCAGACTGAATAAACTCCTGCTTTACTCAGTGGCATCTCATTTACCCAGAGATGATCTCCGCTGGCCAACACAGCCATGTCGAACTCAGGCTTGATGGATATGCTCCAACTATGGGAATCCATGTCACAGTGAGACACACACTGTAGTGAGCTGAACCTTGCCACAACAATAACTGGAAGAAGCTGGAGGGACAGCTTCCTGTCACAGACACTCCCCATACTTTGGATCAATATCCCTAACTACATTATACAGAGCCTTTCACTAACAATCTGAAAGAGAAACCTTGAAGGTGGATGGGGAACAGTAGATACACCCCAGGAATCCCACCATTGGCTCTGCTCCACAGAGGGACAGTTAATGACTCAATGGGGGTGGCAAAAGCTGACACATTTTGGCTGGTCTTATGAATGGCCTCTGGCAGTTGGCCAAGTACCTACCTATGAATCTATACATACAGTATCTGCATATGCTGATAGCTTAATTTACTGTTCAGGTGTTGACTTACCTTGTGCCAATGGCTGTTGTGTGTGCAATAGTTGAGGGCTGCCTATGTTGGATGCACACAGTAGACTGCCTGTACATGTCAGTTTACAGGTAGTCTTGTGTGTGTGCCATCCATTTTTACTGTGTGTGCAGGTGGAGAAAGGTGTCAGTCCCTAGGTGCCTACACTCAGTGTGTGTGCTGTACGTTCCCTCCTTGCCAAGGCATGGGCATACTGGGCACACCTCCGTCTGCCTACTGGGGCTGGCTCAGGGTGTTCATGGTCTGAGTCCCCCTGTGCCTGTGGGTCCCTTGGCAATGGTGGTGGGCTGCGAGGGCCTTCTCCATTCTGTCCCTGCTGCAGCTGTTTCCACAGGACCATATTGTGTAGCATGGCACACACTATGAAGATGTGGGCACATGTGCCTAGAGAGTACTGCAAGGCTCCACCAGATATGTCCAAGCAACGGAACCATGATTTCAGCATCTCAAATACATGCTCTATGATGATTCTGGTTTGTGTGTGTGTGTGTGCCTCATTATGGCATTCCTGCATGGGTGTGTGTGCCTCATTATGGCGTTCCTGCATGGGTGTGTGTGCATTTCTGATGGGAGTCATCATCCATGGTTCCAGTGCATAGCCAGGATCCCCCACCAGGTGGCCATTTGGGATGTCCCCCCTGGCAAATAACTGATACAGCTGTGAGGCATGCCAGATGGGGGAGTAGTGATAGCTTCCAGGACTGCCAGCACACACATCCATGATAATGCCCTGGGCATTGCACATGACCTGGCAGTTGATGGAGGGGTATCCCTTGCGGTTTATGTAGCGCCTACCCTGCTCACTGGGTGGTGACTTGATGTGTATGTGCGTACAGTCTATTGTACCCAGTACCTCCGGGTATTCTGCCACATGGTGGAAGAGACGCATATTGCTGGCCAACTCCTCCTGCATTCGGGTGAAGTATATGTGCTCATTGGCATATGGTAACATGACATCCAGGAACTGGTGTAGTGTCCTGGATGCTGATACCTCTGAGATCCCAATGATATCCCCAGTTGGTCTTTGAAAGGTACATGTAGCTAGTATTCTCAGGCTTACACATACCTTTGTATCCACTGGGATGGGTTCCCCTCTGTTTGTTCTGGCTCTAAGGCGTGGCCAGCACAGCTCCACAAGTTGCTGTAGGGTGTCCCTGTCCACCGTGTAACACTCTACTATCTCCAGATCATGCAGCCTCTGGTAGGTTAGCCTGGGTCTGAACACTCTCCTCCTCCTCTGGTGCCTGAGGTGGTCATGTGCATCATCCTCCACACCACCTTCAGTCTTCAACACATGCTGGTGGATTATAGGTTCATAGGTTCATAGGTTCATACTAGGCTATCTGCCCTAGGGCATTTATAAGCCTAGCTAGAGTTGTGTGGCTTTCACCACCCCTTAGGTTGAAGAATACTATACCCATTAGTTTGCCATGCCTCTGTCCAGCAGTGATACAGAGATGATCCCCGGGGTAAACCTACGATCTCCCATCCACTGGTCAAGATTCCTCTTGAACAGAGCCAGCGAGGTGCTCTGTCTCACATGGACCGGGATTCTGTTCCACAGTATAGGGAGTCTCTGGGTGATGAATCTGTCCCTCCAGCACATCCTATTTATATCCGTGTTGAGGTTTAAGTCTCTTGCTCTTGTGGCGCTGGTGGATTTGGATTTTTTGAGGTGGAGCATGTCCATTAATTCCGGGTTGGACATGGCCTTGTATGTCAGGCACAGGTCACCTCTGAGCAGATGGTATGCGACTGAATAGAGCTGGAGTTTCTTCAGTCGGGCAGCATATGGCATATTTTGAGCCCCTTTATCCTTTTGGTGAGGAACTTTGGGGTCTTTCCAATTGCTGCAGGTGTCGGGTAAGATACATTCCGAATGGGGCATTGTACTCAATCATTGGTCTGATAAGTGAAGAGTACAGGGGAACAATGACCTCCCTTGATCAGGATGTGAATCCCTTCATAATCAGGTGGGCAATGTAGAAGGTCCTCCTAACCACTTTGGCAATGTGAGTGTCAAAAGAAAGGTTACTGTCAACTTGGGTCCCCAGGTCCCTGATAACCTCTTCTGTGCTTAATGGATTGCCACCTATGTGGTAACTTGGAGTTACCTTGTTTTTACCAAAGGGTATGACTATACATTTTTTGACGTTTAGCTTAAGGCCATGGCTCTGGCACCAGTTATCCATTTCTATGAGACCTCTCTGAAGGATATCTGTGTCTGATGGATTTTCAACTATGGCCCAGTTTGCAGTCATCTGCAAACTTTGTCAGCCACAATCCTCCTATGTTTGCCTGCACTTCTGAAAAGTAGATGCCGAACAAGAGGGGGCCCAGGACTGAGCCCTGTGGGACACCGCTTGTGACCGGCTTGGAGTCTGACATGGCACCAGCAACTCTAACCCTGTGGGTTCTGCCCTTGAGCCAGTTTGCAACCCATCTTGTGACATATGGGTTTACATTTAAGCTGGTGAGCTTTTCTATGTTACCCGAGTGGGGTATTGTGTCGAAAGCTTTTGCAAG
Source organism: Protopterus annectens (assembly GCF_019279795.1). Classification (NCBI taxonomy): domain Eukaryota; kingdom Metazoa; phylum Chordata; order Ceratodontiformes; family Protopteridae; genus Protopterus; species Protopterus annectens. Next base: position 1,332,637,418 of record NC_056729.1, on the reverse strand, counting down.
GTCAAGGTAGGCTGTGTGAACTGCCTTACCCTCATCAATGGCCTTGGTGACTGTTTCAAAAGTCGACCAAGTTCAAGAGGCATGATCTGCCCTTGACAAAGCCGAATTGGGTAGGATCCAATGTCTGTAGGTCCCCTATGTCTTTATTTATGAGTTCCATTATGATCCTCTCCATAGCTTTGCAGACCAGGTGTTAAGCTTATGGGGCGGTAATTACCAGGGTCCGTAGAAGCACCGCCTTTGTGGAGTGGGACCACAGTTGCCATACGCCACTCTTTGATGCGTATCCTGTGGTAAGGCTAAGATTAAACAGCAGCCTTATGTGTGGGTTTAGTTCCTCATTGAGTTCGTGTAGCACACAGCCGGGGACACCATCCATTCCCATTGATGCTGTGTTTTTAGCTTTAGAGAGAGCAGCTCTCACCTGGGCATTTGAGATGATTGGGAGGCTACACTCTGCTGGGATAGATATTTCTCCTTTTGGGGGGGAGGGAGGGGAGAAATTTTCACTGAACCTGTCTGCCAGTATGTTTGCAATGTCTGTGGGTTCAGTGATTTTTGTATCATTTTGGACTAATTCTGAGCATATCTGGGAGTTTCCACCCAGATTTCTAACATAGCTAAAGAAGGCCTTATGACTGTCTTTTGAGTCCTTGGCGATTTTTGTCTGAAAGTTGGCCTTGGATGATTTTATGAGTGATCGTAGTTTTTTACTAGTATTGATCTGAGATGTCTTCCCTTTTAGGGATTTTGCTCTATCTTGTAGTAGCTTTCTCCTCTTGTTGTAAAGTTTGTTTATGGCTGGGGTCCACCATATCGGGCGCTTGCCTTTGGTGGAAAGGGTCTTGATTTTATTTGGGATTGCTTGATCCATGCAATCCTGGAGGTGCTCGTAGAAAGCATTTGTAAGGGATTCAGCAGCGTGGGTTGTGGTTTCCAATGGCTCAGGGGCCTTGAAGGATACCGCACCAGTCTTAAGTGTGAAGTTGGCTTTTGAGAAGTTCTTCACTGTGGTCTTTTGTTGGGGTGGGGGCGGGATGTGGATCTCCAGTGAGATTAGTTTATGGTCTGATCTCACCAATGAGGGATATACTTCTGGTGTGGAGCATTTTGTCCCCATGTTTGTGATGATCAGGTCTAGTATATTTTCACCTCTTGTGGGAATGGTGACAAGTTGTTCCATAGCATTTGAGTTTATGAACTCCAGGAACCTTTGGGCTAGGGTATTGGGGCTTGAGTAATGTTCCCAGTCTATGTTTGGGTAGTTGAAGTCACCCAATATGATGGTGTTTGGAGAGACATTTATACTCTCCAGTGTCTTCAGGAAGGCTGTGTGGGGTTCCTGAGTTTGAGAGGGTGGCCTGTAACATGCTACAAACTGTAGAGCAGTTTTGCCTGTGGTTAATTGCACCTGAATGGTCTCTGATGCTTCGTGAGTTGCCACCAGCCTGGAGGTGTGGGCATCCTTGATGAATATGGATACATCCCCTCCTTTTGTGGTACGGTCCGGGTTTTGGGGCCGGAACGCATGATATGAGGTAAAACCTGATAGTGCCGGGGTGCTCTCAGGAGCCTTGAACCAGGTTTCAGTCACAGCACAGACATTGATGTTCTCCATACTGAGGAGGGCTTCGAGGGCGTGCATCTTGAGATTTAGACTTCTGGCATTGAGCAGCATTACCCTTAGTTTTTTTTCGTTATTGTTTTCTAGGGCGGTGGGTTTAGAATTTGAGCCTTGTCTAAAAAAGGCACTATGGGGGTGGCAAGAGCCTTTGCCAATATCCGGAAACCCAGGGGTGACAGGTGCAAGCTGTCCCTTGCGAAGCAGCATGGCTTGTCAAGCATGTCATTCCAGGCAGACAGACATTGGATCCCCTTAGAATGACACCAGAAATTAAGCCAATTATTAAAACTGATCATTTTGTTTCTGTATTGTGGCATCATTCTTGGTGAAGGTAGGATACTGCTCAGGGTCAGGGTCATACCAGCCTGGGCTACATAATCTGAGAGCTCCTTTATGTCTCTTTTCATGTAGTCCAGGGAGGTACATCTCAGGTCATTCACACCGGCATGGACAATGACTGAGTCATACTTGTACTTGCTGTGGAGTGACCTGAGTGCTTGTGTTATGTGGTGGATTCTAGCGCCCGACAGGCAGCTTACTGTAACCCTCTCCTTGTTCAGTCTGGTGAGTGGGACGTCAGTGTGTCTGACTATGGAGTCACCTATGACAAGTGTGTCTGGCATTGTGTTTGGCCTTAAGGGCTGTGACTGATTTGCACACTGACTTTGTGATCTATGTGTTGCTTGTGTTATGTCATGAGGTGGCAGTTGTTTGGGTGTCTGCTTTGGAGGCCTCTGCTGTTTTGATAGTTCTATGTGAGACTGGGTTTATGGTGTGTGTGGTTACCTTCTCCTCCTGTCTGGTTTTGCCAGTCCTGAGTTGAGAGAGCTCAGCCTCCAGTTTGGCTATATAGTTGCATCTCTCGCATGTATTTGTGTTTTGTGTGAGGAGGAGAGGGTTGTCTGTGTACATGAGGCAGTTGTAACATTGCCTCAATATTCCCAGATTCACCAGCTGAGCAGGAGAGGACGCTAGCAACTGACCCTTTGACATGCTAGAAGAAATGAAAAAGTTTGCTGAGTAACTGAGTCAGAAAGGACCTATAGGGAAGTGGGTACTCAAGGGGGTTTTAAGCTAGTGAAGTACTTTGTATAATATAGAAGTGCTTTACCTGACTAAAAAATGCTTTAGGAACAAGTGCTGAGCTTTACAGATAGAGAATAGACTGTTTAGATTACAAGTAGAGCAGTTCTAAGGGAAAAAATGAAGAGCAGACTTTACGGAGCCAGAAATAGTTTAACCTTGTTTAACCGGCGCTGCCCGATGGTGCTCTAGTGGCAACTCCACGCTAAATGCAGAAAAGGCAATAAGTCAGTAGTACAGGCTAGCACACATTAATTTAATTGTTTGGATTAAAGCTATGGCAGCCCCTAACATGTACATAATAAAAGTTCCCCATCTGTATACACCACTGGTGCAGAGTGTATGGGAATACACAAATGTGTGTGAGGTGCTTTTACACTTTATAGTATTGTGCTATGGATGCTGCTGATGTGTGTATGAGCTATTCCAGCTGCTGTGTGTCTGAATTATGGGTTTTGCAATGAGTACCGCAAATGTGGGGCCTTTACTGTGGAGATCTACTTGCCTGCCTTGATTAATCTGTTGCCCTTAAATTCACTTTTAGACCTGGATCCACTCCCATTATCAGGCATGCATCCACCTGCCGTCTTTCTTGTTTTGTACTTTTCCTATCCAGTCATGGCAAAATGTGCCTTGTAGCTGATATACTGCATATTGGCTTTGTTCTGCTTTGACACTTTGCTGTTTTCTTTGCAGTACAGCCCCTCCCCTTCCCTGTTCTGTAGGTAGCTGCTTGCAGCCTTGTTAGCTGTTGTCAGTGGCCCACTGTAGGCTCCTAGGTGTTAAATAGTCATTTGTACTCCAGTTTCACTGCTGCAGCATTTCCTTATTTCTTTCCTATATCCTTCCTATTTCAGATGCAGTGCGCGCCGCTCATACCCATTTACCGGGTTTACGCGCGTTTTCTTCTCTGTTCACATGCATACTAGGGTACCTTGTGTACTCTCAGCTAAGCATAGCTATGGGCAATTTGACACACTCATATCTTGCAGCTTTGCCTAGCTAGGGGCAGACCGGGTTAACAATGCTCCAATGTGCTTACAGCAATGACGACACACCCCTCTCTTGATGTCATCTTTATCTCAAGGGCTCACCTCAGTGTTATAACGCTACACTGTGAGGTGCATCCTTACACCATCGGGTAATCTGCGATTCACTATTACTCCTCTCATTTCCATGGCATTGCCTACTAATTCCTTGCTACTGCACATAACACTGTCACTGCCCCTTAGCAACCCTTGCGCCATGAGTATGGTGTAGCATGCCTGCCATTGACAATTATGGGGAATTCGTGATATGGGTTTCATTGCAGTTTTATTCTATATTTTTATATATTCTTTGCGATCCCCTTTGCGCACCGCTGCCCTGCACTTTCACGTTGCGATAGTGCGATTATATATATTAAAGGTTAATTTTATATTTTGTTAATTTTTTTTATGCAAATGACTATATATTTAGCCATTGGCATATATTAACAATATAATACATGTGTTTGGTCAGCTGTCATCGCTCCGATTTTATGTTTGCAAAAATGTAAACCGTTTTCTACGGTTTACATTTCTGCATGCTTACACTATGCCTGCACCACTCCCTAAATTGCTGCATGCCTTCATTTGCATGCTACACTGCTGCACATGGGGTAATTAGCATACAAGGCTCAGGAGTTGTGCGGGCGTAGCGTACGCAGGTAGTGCATGTGGGAACAGCTTGTACCTGAATCGCTTGGAGGCCATCTTTGGTGTTAGAATGCCGACGCTATGCCTACACCTGGCTCAAGCTTCATGAATCCTGGGGAGTGTCTTTTCTGTATTATCATATGCTGCTTATGCCTGAATGTATCTCCCAGCCCGATTCTCCTTAGATCAGTACTGTACCTTGTTAACAAGTAAAAACTCGAATAATAGTAATGTTTACTATTCAGTCATTCATATTGTGAAGTCATTTTTGCCTGACTTACATGCCTAGGTAAATGAACCTTTCAGCATTTCGCTAACTTGCAGTATAAACATTTCTTGCAAGGTTTCTATGATTATACTATGTGAATACCTTTAATTAGACAAAGTTATAATGATTTTTATTGATCTTATGCAAAAATCATATTACATCGCAGTTGTGAGGCATCTAGTATGCCTTTGTATATGGGAAAAGGCAAACGTAATCAAATGATTCAGCTGCTGGTAAAAGCTGTATAATTCCTCCAAGGTAACCTTTTGAATTACCAGAACTATAAGCAATAATTATTCCAGTGCAGCTCCAAGTGATGGCCAGTTGAAAAAAACTCCAGCGCTAATATGGACAAGTTTTAAAACGTTTAATTCAGATAAAAAAAATAAAATAAGATAAAATACATTAACAGCATAAACCACTAAGCGCTTTCACCTGAAAAGAAGTCAGGCATCATCAGAGTGTTAAAACAATTTGTTAACCAACCAGCTGATATAAGTTCAAAAAATCCCGCCCTTTGTAACAAACCTATCAGTAAAAAGTATTGACTCGATGTCATTAATGTCAGAACCCTTTGGAAAAAAGTAAAGAAGAAAAAAGAAAAAGGAAAACACACAACACAACCAGTTCTTAAAACACCCTTACTAATTTAAAAAGTTAAATAAAATTTGATTTGTATTTATAAATATTTGTGTATACACATAATACATCAATTCTTTTATATATATATTTGTATATCTAATTTATATAAAAAGAGATCTATATTTTAGAATACTTGCCATAGAAATATACTCATTAATACCTGGGGGTTTGGATGCATTTAATCTCAATTGCCACAAGGTCTCCCTCATCTCTAATATAATCTTGAAATTACCATTTCTATCATTGTCAGGAATTCTGTCAATGATAAAAAATAGAAATTTATTGAAATTAACACAGGTCAAACTATGTAAGTAAAGGGAATTGGTCGTCTTTTTGTTCTTAATGTCCCTAACATGTTCAAGGATTCTTAACCTTAATTTCCTAATGGTCTTCCCTATGTAAAAACTGGAACAACTAAGACAGGTAGCAATATAAATAACCCTCTTAGTGTTACAGTTACAATGGCCAGGACATTTGATAGTCCTATGAAAATCCGTAACTGTCACATATGGGCCATAAGAAAGCTATGATTTTGCCTTTTAATGGTCAGTCTGACACAATAGTCAACATTTTGAGAGAAACTTGGCTATACACGATGGACAATGAAACCACACAGATTATAGGAAACACACCACTTATTACATACAGTAGGGGGCCGAATTTGAAGGAGTTGTTCGAAAGAGACAACTCCAACAATAGGCCTTATAAAAGTTCATCTATGAGTAAGTGTGGTTCTTGTAGTGCATGCAAGTTTATCAACAATGGCCCATATGTGACAGTTACGAATTTTCATAGGACTATCAAATGTCCTGGCCATTGTAACTGTAACACTAAGAGGGTTATTTATATTGCTACCTGTTAATGTATTTTATCTTATTTTATTTTTTTTATCTGAATTAAACGTTTTTAAACTTGTCCATATTAGCGCTGGAGTTTTCAACTGGCCATCACTTGGAGCTGCATTGGAATAAACAGTAATTAGCCTGTATGGCTCATGGTGCATACAGAATTTAAAGAATTATTTTGTGTTATTTCCTTTCTTTTTTACAAGGACAGATATAGAAGGTTTATGCTAGGCTTGATTTAAGTGCCTAACCATAGAGGGTAGAATAAACACAAACTGATAATGAAAACAGACTCTTAAGACCAAGCTAGCCACCTTTGGAAAAGGTGAAAAACAGACAAAGCCACAGACTTTGTCCATCCTGTGGCTCATCCATTTCAGTAAATAACTATGTACTGTTTCTTTTTCAAGTTAATTATCATGCTAGCCACAGTCTTGAAGAAACAGTAAATAATGTGCTTAATACAGGCAGATAAGCAAAATATAAGCACTACTTATTAAAAATTATTTGTGTTTTAATTGTTTAGACGGTGAAATATTTGATGAAACTATTTTACTACGTAAGCATTGGGGTCTGACGTGATGAGGACAGTAAGAAGAACAAATGCTATTTCTGCAGTTTCCTTCTTGTTCACGTTCCATACCTACTATGTATAATGCAACTGCAATTTGGAAATGCATGTGAAACAGTGTACAGTTTGGGAAAATATACTTCAGAAATCTGTTAGCCCTCAGAATAACTTGAAATACCTGATAGGTACGCATCAAAACCAGATTTACTAATGGAGACCTTGATATTTTGCCTTTCAGAAAAAAAATCCTAACAGGAAACAACTTTCGTTAAGAGAAGTTTGTAACATACAAGAACCCAATAACATAAATAGAAACAGGGTTTGGACTCACAAAGTGGCTCCCAGAAGGAATGGGTGTGCATCAGGGTTTAGCTCTGAGTTCACTGCTGTTTGTCCTGGTGATGGACTACACTAGCAAAGTGGTTAGACGGGACAGGTCAACAAAACTGCTGGATGCAGATGATGTGGTATTACAAGCAGACTCTGACTAAGAACTTCAGTAAATGATAGGGGAATGGAACACAAACCTGAAGACTGATGGGAAGAAAATGAGTACAGATAAAGCAGTTGTCATGGCAGCAAATGGGGGAAATCAGAAGAAGCTGAAAACTAAAATAAAAGGAAAAAGAGATGGAGAAGTTAACAGCTTCAAGTATCTGGGAGGAGTGATTGAGGAGAAGGGAAATCTGAATGGCGAGGTCAAAGTCAGAATCAGAGGGAATGCAGCCAACAGGCATACAATGTCAGTAGTAATGTGTGACAGAAGAATGCCAAAGAAAAATGAAAAGTAAGGTGTACAAAACACAGGTGTGGCCAGAGTAAGGTGTACAAACCACAGGTGTGGCCAAAGTAAGGTGTACAAACCACAGGTGTGGCCAGAGTAAGGTGTACAAACCACAGGTGTGGCCAGATTAAGGTGTACAAACCACAGGTGTGGCCAGAGTAAGGTGTAAAAAAACACAGGCGTGGCCAGCATAAGGTGTACAAACCACAGGTGTTCCCAGTATTTCTGTCGGTATAGAAATCTGGTCATTGAAGGCAGAATAGTTGAGAAGCTATAGTTGATGAGGTTGAAGTGCCTCTTTTGAAGTAAAAATAAAACCTGGACCCCCACATAAACCTGAAATATTCAGGAACTACTCCAAGGCTAACCTGGCAAAATGTCAAGCCCCATAAACCCTGAGAACACTGCTGCCTATACAGAACTTTTCACAGAAACCGTGTATAAGCATCTTAGTAGCTGTATAGAGGCAGCTGTACCCACAAGGAAGAAGTACAGGACTAACAGAAAAACAAGCCACCCTGGTGGAATTACAAAATCAGTAGGCTGTATAATAGCAAGAAGAAAATCAAGGTAAAAATTAGGAGGTGCAGCACCCAGCAGGATAAAAGCACTCTCATCAAACTAAAAAAAATCTCAGAGGAAAAATAAAGTCTAACAAAGCCAAATTTGAGGTGAATTTGGCCTCTCAGGCCAAGGACAACCACAAGGCATTCTTTACCTATGTCCACAACCTCAAAGGCAATAGATAATTGTGTGTAGAGCTCATTGTAAATGGACCCACCTATTCTGAGCCTACTGGCCGATAAATTCAGCTCCAACTTTACCCCTCTCTCCCCCTCAACCTTTCCTCAGGAAATACCATCAAATATAACTCCCCCCTACTATCAGTAGGGAACAGGTCCTTAATGCTCTTTCTAAGTCCAAGAACACTGCATGAATGACCAGAGAACAGCAACAGTCATTCCTCTGCACAAAGGTGGGCCATCTGCAGACCCTGGAAACTACAGACTCATAAGTCTCACTTGTCTTATATGTAAAGCCATGGAAAGAATTATCATGGAAATGATCAATAGTGATAGTCAACGTTCAGACAGTGGACCCAACCCAGTATGGTTTCATCAAGGGCAGATCATGCCTACTCAACCTGATAGACTTCTTTGAGAAGATCGCCAAAGCAATGAATGAGGGCAAAATGATTCTCACTGTCTACCCTGACCTGGCCAAGGCATTTGACACAATACCTCACTCGGGCATTGTTGTCAAACTCAAGAGGCTAGGTACAAACTCGTATGTTACCCGGTGGATAGCCAACTGGCGTTCATAGACAGGACCCAGAAAGTTAGACTTGGAGAGTCCACTTCTACAAAAAGGCCAGTCACAAGTGGAGTCCCTCAGAGATCAGTCCTTGGACTGCTCCTTTTTGGTATTTATTCCTCTGAAGTCAAGGCCAATGTCAGTGGTCTCTGGCTGACTAAATTTGCAGATGATTTCAAATTAGGAGCTGTCATTGAATTCCACACTGACATAAATGTTCTCCAGGAGGAGCTGACACAGACAAACAACTGGTGTCAGAGCCATAGACTAAAGCGAAATGTCAAGAAATGCATAGTAGTATCCTTCTGGAAGTCATCCACCCCTGGTAACTATTATACTGACAACACACCCCTTAGAGTTGACCCAGTAGTGAGGAAATCATTTTATAATTAGCAACGTATAAACAAAGGTATGGCATTTAAGTCCAAGGAAGTCATTGTTCCATGTATTTGGCATTCATAAGACCTATCATTGAGTACAATACCCCCTTTGATGTGTACCTAACCAGGCATATCCAGCAAATGGAACATCCACAGAACTTCCTTACTAAAAGAATATAGGGCTTAAGTAAAATGTCCTATACAGATTGCCTTAAGGCTCTCTGCCTGTATTCTGTCTCCTACAGGCTTTTGAGGGGAGATCTATGCCTGACATACAGGGCATTGTCAAACCCCACTCTGATGAACCTCCTGCACATCTGCAAAACAAACAGCACCAGAATTACCTGTTCTAAAGACTTAAACCTGGCCTGTGATATAAATAGGACCTGCTAGATAGTCAGGTATGTATCCCAGAGATTACCCTGTCTCTGGAACAGGTTCCCCATCCATGTGAAGCAGAGTTCCTCCCTAACCCAATTCAAGTACAACCTGGACAATTGGATGGGGAACAGGAAATTCATCCCTGGTTTGGCATCTATGTCTCTAATGGACACAGGCAACCTGTAAATGGTTCATCTCCCAGGTCCCTGCTTGTAAAATGTTTCATTTCCAAAGCCCCTGCTTGCAATTATCAAGCATATCAGAACTTGTCAGAAATTTTGGAATGCATGGCTAGGCTTACAAAGGCAGTTGTGGTCATTAGCCTAGTAAACACCTATGAACCAGATGGCTGGTAGGATATATACTGTGGGACAGGTGAAGAAATGATGGCATCAGAGCAGTAGCCAACATAGGTCCAGTTGCAAAGTAGGTCTAAAAGAACAGATTATGGGGGACTGGAAAATATACACTAAAGCTGAAGATGATTTTGTTTGAAGATTTTGGAGATAGGAAGGAAGCAAGAGGAAATTAGGGAATCCAGTAAAGAGATGGAGGGACTGAATGAGATAAGATCTACAACAATCAAGTATGGCTATTGAAGAATGTAGAGGAGTGCCATTGAATCAAGAAATGTTGTTGTCTAATGGTTAGGGGGGAGTGGGACCATGTGGTCAATATGCTTGGTGGTAGGCATGAGGGATTCAGTAGATTAATAAGCAGACCTGATTTTACTAGTGATCAAATAATTTTAGATAGACTTATTGTGATAACAGCATATGCAGACATTCTTCTTTTATACCTGTCTAATGCTCGGATATGTGTTCATAATTTACTGAAATGAAAGAGCTCTGCAAACTGTCATACAGTAAATTAAACCTAGAAAAAACTTGCAATGCTTATCAGTCAACATGACCTTATGACACTGACTAAAAGATGTGGAATGGAAGTCACAGGCGTCAGATAAGATATTTAGGAATCATATAAATGATAAATTTCAATAAGTCTAGTAACCTAAATTACCTCCATGTATAGACAGAATCAAAAATGACTGGGGCAGTTGGGGGTAAAAATTCTTAAATCTCAACTAAAAGAAAGGGGTGGCTTATTAGAGTGCTGAAAACTACAGGTCTAATGCCATTGTATCACTCTTACTCAGATCTAAAATAAATGCAAAACTGAGGTTAAGATGGCAAACACCCTACACACAGACTGTGACTGAAACCTGTTTAATTCCCTAGGAATTTTGATGTGAAATTAAAAGAAAAAAATCATTGGGTCACATATAAGCCTGTCATTCTTACTAGCTTCCTAATTTCTGGCATCCCGTACCTCTTTCCCTAATATGCCAATCAGTTTGCCAATTGTAACTCACTTTCCTTCTTTTTTTAACACCTTTACTGTACCTTTGTCTCATTTTAGGTTTCTAAGCAGTGCTGAGGAGGTCTGTTGTGTCTTATCAAATTCTAGCTTAAAGCCACTGCTAGGCATTATTTATTTATGTATTTATTACTTGCTTGCCCTGCATGGAACACTGCAATTAAACTCAAAAAAATGGGAAAAAGACAAGCTTGTTAATCACCATTCTGTTGTCACTTCCTGCACTTCGTTTTATAACTCATGGCACATGTAGCAAGTGCAGCGTGCACTTCGAAGAATTATGGTCTTGTCTGACTTATCATGACCTTCCTTATATGTTGTCAACATGGATACCAAAATTAACCGCTTAAGTGTCACTGTCAAGTTGAATTTCTTGTCATTCATGTCTCAAACACATAATAAATTGGTCATGATCAGAGATCCAGTGATAAGTCTGTGTTATATTTGTTCAATGTGTTTACTTTGACTGTGCCAGTGCCTATTTTCAGCGAAGGTCCACAGAAAAAAGCTTCAGCACTCTCTCTCTCTCTAGATATATATATATATATATATATATATATATATATATATATATATAGAGAGAGAGAGAGAGAGAGAGAGAGAGATGTGTGCGTGTGTGTGTTTATTGAGAGACATAGATTTATAATAAGTACAAATATAACAAAAAGTTCCACAATGTACAGTAGAAAATGTTGAGGAATGCATATTCCAACCAAAAGAAGCTGACAATATTGTGCTGAAAAGAGAAAACTGTTTATAATGACTTCATCCATCAGTGATTTGCCAGAAATCCACAAGTTTTGTGAGGAACAAGCCAATAATATGAGGCAAACATCTGTACATTCTGCAGAAATCTGGACATTTGAGAGCAATGACCCCCTTTTAAACATTCTTATTGTATATCAGTCACTAATACGGTGCCCACTTGACTTAAATCGGTTTACTGAAGAAAGCAGATGATGAGGTGCAAAAAGTATTTTACTTTCTCTGTTTAAATATACTTTCTCTTTTACTTCCCTAGGGCACCTTGGAAACTCCAACTCTTGAGAATTACCAGCAACAAAAATATGTCACTTTATTACATCAGCCAGTCACAGGAAGTATCATATCATTGTTGTGAATGCTAAATGGCTCTCTTTTGTTAATAATGCTAATTTTCTGTTTCTGTGATGCTGTCCAAATTACATTTTCTGACTAGTGTCACTTGAGCCACTCATCTTCCCCCTCTCTCCCGCTCTCTCTTGCCCCTCTTCCCCTCTCTCCCCCTCTATCCCTCTCTATCCCTCTCTGTCTCTCTCTTCCCCTCTCTCCCTCTCTCTCTCTGTACCTCTTGCTCTCCCCCCTCTCCCTCCTTCTCTCCCTCCCCGTCTCTCTCTCTCTCTCTGTCTCCTTCTCTCTCTCTCCTCCTCTCTCTTTCTCTCTTCCTCTCTCTCTCTCTCTCTCTCCCTCTCAGCCTCCCCCTCTCTCCCTCTGTCCCTCCCTCTGTCTTTCTCTCCCTCTGTCTTTCTCTTTTGCCTTTCCGATCACAGTCTGAAAGTGCTATTATATTGAATTCACATAATTATTCCCTTCAAACAGGTGAGACAGGCATCTGTAAATTTGGGCCACTTTGTATAATTTCCTCTCTCTCTTAAACATATTCCAGTGTGGGGTTTGTTTTAAAGCAAATGACTAGACCAGTTCTCTATTCTGGACACTTGTCTTTTACTGAACCTGTTTAAAGTAACCCTAACCAGTTAAACATTATTTTAATAAAGTATACTTTAAAGTCATAGTAGGATCACTTATGTTTAGTTTAATTTCACTCTTCTAAAATGTTCAAATTACAGTATGAGGGACATGCACTCAGCTGTATATTATGTCTTATTACTTTACCTGCTTGTCTAAATTTTAACATTGATATGATGGTTTTAAATATCGCAACAACTTGCATTTCATGACTTGTTTTAGGTCATGGATAACAAGGGTCCTTGGCTTGGACGAGACTCTTCACCCTGTTAACCAATAAATAAATAAGCAAAAGTGAAGTGAAAGTAAAGGAGAAGAAGTTAGAGTATCTCTGTAGCATTTAGATAATGCCATTTTGATTAGGTCGATTGTATGGAGTTTAGGGTGAACACTGTGAAGAAGGATATAATGGTGGGGGTCTACAGAAAGAAGCAGAGTAAGTTTTAAAGGAGGGCATGACATGCTGGGCAGGTCTTACGAAGAGAGATATGCATGCAATGCATATTTTAATTTTAAGGTTATCTTGTAAGCATTCACTATGTTGCAGGTGATGGAAGAAATCGGAGATTGCAGTTGGTGGAAGAAATCAAAGAGACATTGTTTGAATGAAGAGTTGTCCATCCATGTCCTCATTACATTTTCCTTTTTTCCCCCATAATATCATGATCTGTATGTGCTTTCAATGACATACTGAAACTTAAGGACCACTGTCTGCTCTCATTAAGGAATCCTATTTCCATCTAAAGAGCATATTTCCCTGATCTAGCACATTATGCCACATTTGGACTTGACAAAGATGACTCATCGACTGGTTATTTCGCGTCTGGATTACTGTAACGCTCTTTACAATTACAGATCATGCCTGATAATACCTTCCTGCCTTCACTCCATTCTAGCTATGCCACTGTCCTTTAGTAGCTGGCATTTTTCTTCATTCCAGCTTGTTTGCATAAAGCAGTTTTTCATTACATCATTTTTCCTCTATCTCCCAAGACAGTGTTTTGTTGAGGTCAGTAAAGTGTTACAAAGCATGCCTCACAGTTTAGATAAGACTCTCTCCCAAAGATTTATTTGGTGGATTATGTTTATATGAAGATGAGAGGGCTGCGTTATATTTAGACCCTACAAAAACTTGCATACTCTCTCACCGTTGGCCAAGTGAAATGTTGCTATTAATCGTTTAACTGCATACAATTAAGAACAGCATGAAAAACTAAAACCTGCTATATTTGTTTTACTAGCTGTTTGAAGTAAAAGTTGTGAGTCATAAACAATGAGCAGCGCTTCTAAACATGTTTGCGTATCTCATACCTACAAGAGTTTGGGGATGACATATGATTTTTTAGAGATTGCAGCCTTAAGTAATTAACAAAAAATTGTTTTTCAAATATCGTGCTCTGTAGAAATTTAAATGGATCATGAAGACTTTTAATCATATTACAGTTAACACAGATTTATTTGGTGGATTATCTTTATATGAAGATGAGAGGGCTGCGTTATATTCAGACAATACAAAAACTTGCACACTCTCTCACCATTGGCCAAGTGAAATGTTGCTATTAATCGTTTAACTGCATACAATTAAGAACAGCATGAAAAACTAAAACCTGCTATATTTGTTTTACTAGCTGTTTGAAGTAAAAGTTGTGAGTCATAAACAATGAGCAGCGCTTCTAAACATGTTTGCGTATCTCATACCTACAAGACTTTGGGGATGACATATGATTTTTTAGAGACTGCAGCCTTAAGTAATTAACAAAAATTTGTTTTTCAAATATCGTGCTCTGTAGAAATTTAAATGGATCATGAAGACTTTTAATCATATTACAGTTAACACATAGTAGAAAAACTCACTTACTAAGATGCACTAATGCTGCTTTCAGAAACCATTTATGAAGCCGATGACTCGCAATATTATCACCATGATTAAATTGAGAAAAATGCTCATTTATTATGTCTAGACTGTGTCATGTTATATGGCCACAATCTTCATTGTATATAAGAAAAAGAATGAAAACAAATACAGACCAGAATGACAGTACCTGTGAATGCTGTTTTGGTATAGAAATATTATAATCTAGTAAAAAAAAGAGTGATTCTAATGAATTATGTGCATACAGAATATAATCATGTGATAAAACTTTTTTTTTCAGTTTTAGGGTAGATATTTCCATTAACAGTGCCTTTTTGTGGCTTTCTATGGATTGGTTCAGTATTTCTGTATTTATCAAAACTCTACATTTTTATTACTATAGTATGATATACATTTGCTAATGTCAGGATAAGGGCTTTGGTTTTTGTTAAGTTCAGTTTTCTTTGTTGGACCATGCATATAACTGCTGTATATTATAATATATAGTTTTTATTCTTTAATTTATGTTTTATTTCTTAATGTGCAATTCCTGGTGTAGCATTTTCTTAGATTTAAGACTACATATATATTGTTTGAGTGATTAATATGTAATATGTACACTGCTTGTGTTTGTTGGTAGATTTAGAATTTAACCTGCTGTCTCTGTGACAGCTCAACTCAGTGTAGGAAGTATGGCATTAATATAATACTAAATATGGATATACCTTTAACAAAATACAGTACTAAATATGGTTATACCTCTAATTAAATATAGTATTAATATGGTCACAGATATAACAAAATATAGTACTAAATATGGTTATACTTGTAATTAAATATAGTATTAATATGGTCACAGATATAACAAAATATAGTACTAAATATGATTACACCTGTATCGAAATACAGTAGTAAATAAGGTTTCAAAGTATAACAAAATGTAGTACTAAATAGGGTTACAACTGCAACTAAATATGGTTATATATGTAACTAAATGTAGCATTAAATTTGGTTACACCTGTAACAAACTATAGTACTAAATATGATTACACCTGTATCTAATTATGGTACTAAATAGGGTTACAACTGTAACAGAATATAGCACTAAAAATGGTTACAACTGCAACTAAATATGGTTATACATGTAACTAAATATAGCACTAAATTTGGCTACACTTTTAAATAAATATAGTACTAGATATGGTTACACCTGTAAAAACATGGTTACACCTGTAAATAAATATAATATTAAATATGGTTACACCTGTGACTAAATATTGCACTAAATAGGGTTATACCTGTAACACTTTTCACACGAGACTCCTGATTTGGGCAATGTTTTGTAAAATGCCATTAAAATGGCAAAATGTCCAAGTGTTTTAAGATAAATATATTTTTCTGTGTTTCTACTAAATATTGTAGGAATTAAGATACTGAGAATTTCAAATTCATTAATATGACATAAAACAACATAAACAAGTTAATACAACACTCTACTGTCAGGTGGAGCACTAATCCTAGCCTCAGCGGTACCAACCCACCTCTCACCCACTAGCCATTCCCAAGTATGACCTCTTTTCCTGACCATATAAATTTGCCTAACACTATGGATGGGCAATTTCCCACAGTTTTTCCAGCCAGCTTGGTTGACGTGGGCATCCTAAGACAGTGTTACAACTACCTCATGATCACTGACAACCCTTTACTCCTAGTCCACACAAACACAACATGTGAGAGATGCAACTGTATTAAGAACTTTGAATCCATGATCTTTCACACACCAGTCAGTACATATGACAATGAACATGCACACCTCACCTCCTACACCACACAAACCAACATTACACATACCAACATATGCGGAGGTCCTCACCAGAAACGTACAATAGAGAGTCAATTATCTGAACTATTTGGGACCTAGGGTAGTTCAAA
Source organism: Protopterus annectens (assembly GCF_019279795.1). Lineage (NCBI taxonomy): Eukaryota > Metazoa > Chordata > Ceratodontiformes > Protopteridae > Protopterus > Protopterus annectens. Next base: position 1,332,620,961 of record NC_056729.1, on the reverse strand, counting down.
TAATTAAACTGTTTGGATAATCAAATATATAATTGAACCGGATAAAAACCTTCTAAAATTTAGTTTTTTTTCTGGATGCAGGAAATATACTTGTCAACCATTTAGATATTCCAGTGGACAATAAAGAATATTATTCACACATGAGTGGGCTACAAACTCAAAAAACATGCATGAGTGAATACTTATAATGTTTACAAATTCAGACTTTCTGATTTTTCCTGCCCCAAAACTTTGGAAGGCTGCATTCGGATAATTGGCATTTTGGATAATCGACTCACTACTGTACCTAAACACCAGAGATCTCCCAAACACGAACACAAGCACGCTACACATAATGCTTCCTGTGTGGAACACAATACACATAATAGCTCATGCACCAGTATCTCACCTCTCAAAGCAAAACACAAAACCAAACATATTAGTCATAGGTGATTCCATCGTGAGACACACAGATGTCCCTCTCACCAGGCTGGATAAGGAAAAGATCACTGTCAGCTGTCTGTCAGGTGCCAGTATCTGCCATATCACACATGCACTTAAGTCTCTCAGCAACAGGTACTGTTATGACTCCATCATAGTCCATGTTGGTGTGAATGACTTGTTATACCTCTCTGGACTATATCAAGAGAGACATAACTCAGCTCTCAGACTATGTGTCTCAGGCAGGTATGTCCCTAGCCTTAAGCAGCATTTTACCTTCACCTAGGATGATGCCTTAATACAAACAGAAAATGGCTGACTTCAATAGTTGGCTTAGTTTCTGGTATCATTCTAAGGGGATCCAGCATCTGTCAGCCTGGGATGACATGATCGTCAGACCTTGATGCTTTGCCAGAGATGGTCTTCATCTGTCACCCCTGGGATTTTGCCTACTGGCTAAGGCTCTTGCCACCCCCATAGTGCCTTTTTTTAGGCAGTGTCTCAAAGACAAAATTCCGGACCTAAAAACTTCATATAAAAACAACCTTAAGGTTATGCTGCCAAACACTAGGAGTCTTAACATGAAACTGCACTCACTGGATGTCATCCTCACCTTGGAAGATGCAGATATTTGTGCTGTCACAGAGACCTGGTTCAAAGCTGTGAAGAGCACCCTAGTCATACTGGATTATACCTCCTTCCACACTTTCAGACCACAAACTGAACTTGTGAAAACTAAAGGAGGTCGTGTATCAATATTCATTAAAGATAAATACACTTCCAGATTGGTTAAACAGTTGGATTCCCTGGAGATAGTTCAGGTGCAATTAACTGTTGGTAGGACACCTATTCAAGTCATTGCCAGCTACAGGACCCCCTCTATGAATCAGGACACTTAATCTGCCTATTTAGATCTACTCGAGTCTATCTAAATACATCCGAACACCATGGTTTTAGGCAACTTTAACTACCCATCCATTTACTGGGTAAATGACTCATGCTCAAACTCACTTACTCAAATGTTTCTTGACTTCATTAACTCCAATGCCCTGGACAAGCTGGTAGATACCCCACAAGGGGTGCCAACATCCTGGATCTGGTGCTTACCAATATGGGGGACCACTGTAGCATTCCCACTCTGAGGCCTTCCCTGGTGAGATCTGACCACAAATCAGTCTCATTTGAAGTAACTATCACACTTGACCCCCCCCCCCCCCCCCAGCAGTAACTAAACTAAAAAACTTCTCCAAAACAGATTAAAACTCTTACAGGATGGTATAAATAGCTTCACTGCACCTCCCCTCTCAGATGGAACTGGCAACTATGCCAAGTTCTACACCAAAGTTTTATACAAACAGCTATACAACTGCATTGACTCAGCTCTACCTGATAGGACCAAAACAAACTCCTCAAGGAAGAGCAAACTTGTCTGTTGTACAACTGCCATTAACAGGCTTTACAATAAGAGGAAGAAATTGCTGTGTAAGAGTAACAGGAGAGAGCCCTAAACTGGAAACATTCCCTCCTCAGCTTAAACAAGCAAATAAGACTTTTTGTAAAATCTTCTAAAGCAAATTACGAATCCAAATTAGCTTCCACAATTAAGGACAACCATAAGGCATTCTTTAGTTACATCATCCGTAACCTAAAAGGAAAGTCCCAGATTTGTGTCAAACTGGTAATTAATGATACTACATATACTGAGCCTGTGGACATAGGTAACCTGTTTGCCAACAGGTTCTGTGAAAATTTCACTACCCTGTCCCCACCACACGTAACTCAGTCCGTGCTGTAGCTGCTTTGTCCGATTCCGCTTATTCAAGTAATTTCAGTTTTTAGTTTTACGTTGTTAACAAGTAACTCATGATATCCCTACCACCTGTCCTCTACCTTGCATCTCTAAAGTGCAGGTTACAAATGCCCTCTCTAAGGCCAAAAACAGCCTCTATAGGACCCGATGACATCCCAGGCTGCATCCTACTTGGGCTCCAACAAGAATTAGCAACGCCATTGAGTACTCTTTTCAGTCATAGTCTAAGCACCGGCTTCATCCCAGCTGAATGGAAAACAGCCATCTTTATCCCCTTGCACAAAGGTGATGCTTCCTCTGACCCCGGGAACTGTAGACCTATTAGCTTGACTAGCTTTTTCTGCAAGATCATGGAGTGAATCATCATGAACCTTATCAACAAAGATATAGGTATTTTCCAACCACTTGACCCTACTCAGTTTGGATTTGTCAAAGGGAGATCATGCCTGTTAAACCTGGTGGACTTCTTTGAGATAGTCATCAAGGTCCTGGATGAGGGGAAATATGTGAATACAGCCTACCTAGACTTAGACAAGGCTTTTGACACTGTCCCCTACTCAGGCATCATTGACAAACTCACCCAGCTAGGTATCAACCCGTATATCATTAGATGGGTCTCTAACTGCCTCACTGATAGAGCACAATATAGTCAAAATAGGGGAACCCACCTCCAACCGCAGACCTGTAACCAGTGGTGTTCCACAGGGATCAGTTCTGGGGAACTCTACTGTTTGGAATCTATTTCTGAGAAGTACAAACAAAAGTAAAGGTCTGTGGCTAACAAAGTTTGCTGATGACTGGAAGCGGTCATAGAATCTCCAAATGATGTCAACATCCTACAAGAGGGTCTTACACAAACAAATCATTGGTGCTAAAGTCATAGCCTTAAACTCAATGCAAAAAAAATGTACTATCATCCCTTTCATTAAGGGTGTTGCTATTGGTGTTCCTGCTAACTACTGCATTAATAGCAACACCATAAGTACTCACTCAGTGGTGAGAGACCTGGGCACACAGGTTGACAACAACCTTATCTTTGACACCATGTTTCTACAGTGTTAAGAAAAGCATTTTATATTGCTCATCTCATAAGTAAGGGCATTGCTTCTAGAAAAAAAAGAAGTTATATCCTCTCTACTGTTCCCTCAGCAGGCTAATAATTGAGTACAACACTCCTTTTGGTATGTACCTTTCCAAACATCTGCAGCGGTTTGAGAGACTACAGAGGTTCCTCACAAGGAAAATACAAGGACTTCAGCAACTTTTCTATGTGGATCAACTGAAATCACTGTCACTTTGTTCTGTTTCATACAGACTACTCAGAGGTGATCTCTGCCTTGCATATAAGGCAATCTCTGGCCCTGCTTTATTGGAAATGTTGCATATCTGCAAATCAAATGGTAAATGAGTTAGTCACTCTAAGACCTTAACCTGGTATCTGATATTAATAGAACCTGATGGATGAACAGATTTGTCTCCCAGAGGTTACAACACTTTTGGAAGTGACTCCCACTTCATGTCAAACAAAACACCTCATTGGCTCTCTTCAAACACAATCTGGAAAACTGGATGGATAACAGTAAATTCATCCTTGGGATTCCACCTGTGCCCCTCTTGGACAGGGGCAATAGGTGCTGATCATGGAAATAAGGGTAGAACTTGGCTAGCCTTGTAAGGGCCTTAGGGCCATTAGCCTAGAAACTTCCTATGATCTTATGGTCCTATTATGAACACATGACTTTTTTATTTTGGTAATAAAGTGGCAGTAGTAAATTTTTGTATTGGTTAAGGGTATGACGTGTCTGCAAAATCTTAAGTTTCAGACAAAAACTGTCCCATTCTGGGTAGCTGAAAGGGGGTAGACCTAGTGATAAATGCTTACTTGCTGGAAGAAATATGTAGGACAGTGCTAAACATAATGTCTGATACTGTATTCCAGGATACCCAAGAAAAGTGTTATATAAGCTATATTCTGTACTTTAAGTGGATTGCCCATTTCTTCTGCCTGTGTTATACTTGAGCCTGCCTCAGCAGTATAAGTAGTACAAGATGGCGATCTCTTTATACCCAATGTGTGTGTGTGTGTGTGTGTGTGTG
>NC_056729.1:1332549134-1332614134 GCF_019279795.1 Protopterus annectens | reverse complement strand
GTTCTGTGATGCAGAGTTTGATTCCCTCAGCCCTTGTTTGACTCCTGTGTAACCCTGAGCAAGTCGGTTAACCAGGCATTGTTCCCAGGTCGGGTCTATATTATATCAGCAAACACTTGAAACTGCGAACGCTGTATAATTGACCCATTCACTTTGAAAATCCAAAATGCTGAACACACGGACCCATTAAAAAAAATGCTAATCCATTAAGAAAAAACAAAACAAAAAAAAACACAAAATAAAGTAGGGGGCTTCGCCCCCACTCCACCCCTTCTTAAATATACCAACTCCGAGATCGCACCACGGTGGAGGAAATGGCTAATTTCCAAAAATGGCCCAGTGATTTTTTTCCCCTGGGAAAAAAATCACTGTTCAGTGCTTTTGGAATTTCATCATTTTGGGTACACACATTTGATTAAACAACATTCTGCAACTTTAAGTATTCACTTAGATAATAGGAACCCCCCAGGTCACCCTTAAAAAGGGATTGTGTGTCCAGTGGATCTACCTGGTTAACAAATAGGATTATTGTTTCTCTCAGGAAAGGATTGCATATCATTGCTGTAAGAAAACAGCTGAGAAAGACAAGCAGTTTTATCACAGGAACTGATATATTTGTTATGTATATATGTAGTAGTATTCCTAAGGGCGATTTATCAGCAATGACAGTTTGTTCAATGTACAAGCCAAAAATTTAACTGGAAGACTTCCTATTAGAAGCTGACCCTATAACTGATTTTCTTTTTTTTTCAAAACAGGTTTATTGTTTTAACATATAAGAGAAATATCATAACAATTTTATACAAGTAATTAAAAATAGGTATTATTATAATATTCAACAAAACAACTAAAGTATTTACAAAGACATCCACTACAATCAGATCAATTAATTAAACTAAAATACCATGCTATTGAAATTAAAATTTTTTAACAAATTTTGTAAATTATCCCATACAATAAAATAAGATGTTTTTCTGTTTGTTCTAGTCCTAATTGTGTTTATTTCCATATGGCACACTATATTCATAACATTTTTAAATTCATTGAACGAAGGAGGTGTATCTGAAATCCAATTTCTAGTTATTATTTTCCTAGCCACTGCTAGAATAGACCATAACAAGGGAAGCTTAACCTTTTTAACACTTTGAGGTACAGGTGTGTTGAATAATATAAGAGATTTAGAAATAATGAAATTATCTGTAAAAAGAGCCTGTAAAAATTCATTAATTGACTTCCAGTAATCTTTCAATTTTATACAGTCATAAAACATATGAGCCCAGTCAGCATTAATTTCTACATTACATCTCTTACATAGATTATCTTTATTATTTATTTTATTCATCATCAAAGGTGTATAAAAAGATCTATGTAAAAATTTCCATGTATAAAGTCTCCAGACAATGGAAGACGTAGTTCTATAAGCAGATTCCAATATATATTGTTTATCTTGTTGATTTGGTGGGTCCCCATTAATAGAAGTGAAATAATTCCAGTATGAATCTACACTGTAAAAAGTTTCTTGTCTGATAACTTTATGTATGTATGAAAGTTTACCTTTATCAGAAACTTTATGTTGTAAATTTAATATCAAGTAATCAATCAGTGTTGGAATAGATTCTTTAACAGTTATAGACATTAAATCTATTTTATTAATGAGATGTTGTCTAAAGGTCTGAACCTCTAACCAGCAAGTTTCTCTTAGATCAAATTCTTGTTTTAAGAAATCTAGATTTTTAACTTTATTATCAGATATCAACTGATACCAGTACTTTAGATCATTATCTATAGCTAAATGAGTTCCTTCAGAAGTAGATGACAAAAGCCCTATAACTGATTTTCTGAAGGTATTACATAAAGTTATTTAATTAAAAATGATAATGATGTGGAACCATCTCTAAGTTATTTAGTAACAGAAGCTGGAATTGCTGCTTTACGGCTAAATTTGTCCACTGTGTGCAGTCACTGGAAGGCATTGTAAAACTTGTGTCATTCTTTCTCTGAGAAGCTGCAAGGCTGTACCATCCATTTGGGCACTCACATGCACATGCAGACATTAAGATCTTGCTCATATATGAAGTAAAAAAATGTCACACAAGCAAATGATGACTGCTATGTTGCAGCAGCATATGTGACATGAAGTATGGTGATTTGAATAAGTGACTGTAAGCCTAAAAGTATATGTTACATCATAGGAGGTCACAGTACTTACAGCATATCAGAATGTTAAAGGGGCAAACAGAAACTTGTTTGTGGTAGTAAACAAAATATGTTTTAGTCAGAGGCTGGTTTAAGGATTCATCTAATCAGAGAATACATATTTTTTCTCAGTTGTTTTACTTTTTCAAATGACTTTTTAAAAGTTATTTAACAGTGTGTAGTTGTGAATATTTTATCACTGACAAGACAACACACAAATTAAATGTTAAACTACAGTATCTAAATGATATTATACATTATTATTTAAAATGCATTGACTAAACCTGTATCTGCAGTAGGTAAATGACATCAGCTGGTATGTTTTATTTGAAGAATTATTTGTGAGGCGAAGATTTAGAGAGCAAGTTACTTGCTAAAAAGCCAAAATGCAGAATAGACTAGGTCATGTATTTTTTCCCAGTTTTTTAAAAGACAAAGTGGAACATTTGTTCAATACCAACTATAATCAATGCCTTTATTTCTTTTGACATTTCAGAGTCATGTGAGTTGTAAAATGTTTATTTAAACTGTATGTGCATTCAGCACTGAAAAAAAAACTGACAGTGTATAGAACAAAACGTATGCTGATCTGATGTATTAAAGAAAAATTCTTATTTTATATTGTCATGGTTCCTGAAGTTTTATTTTAGATATGTAAATGTCACCAATGCTACTGTTCAAGTTTAGTTACCACATACAGTACTGAAAAGAAAAAAAAGTGCTATTAAGTTTCACTCTTGCTTTCAGATAAGTGATGTGATAGCCATAAGATAACCATATGCTATGATCCCATGGTATCAGGTGCTTTCAGTAAAAAAAAAAAAAAAAAAACGAGAGAGAGATAGCTGTCATAGGTAGGGAAGATTATGCTGACTACATATACAGGTGGACAAGTGGATTCAATAACATCATATGCACTCCATAAGTGGTGTTTAACATGTGGTCCAGGCATTTGAAGTTTCAAAAAAGTGAAATCTTGCTGATAATATGCTGTGTACAGATGGACCAACCAAGCTGATCTGCAACATAGAAGGCTACAGCAATGTGCGTGTAATAGTTCAGGAAATCACATACTTGCTCATTCAAAGAGCATGTTTTCTGTAGGTTCCCTATGTGTAGTTACACTGTCACACCATTAGAGACACGTCTACCACTTGTAGTATAATATGGAGTGCATATGGTTTTATGTGTATTGTACTGGCATTGTGTGCAATTGATTGTATAGTACATACGGCTTCACTGCTGCTCAGCAGTTATGAGTGAGGGGGATTCATAAGTATGTGTGCCTCATTGCTTATGCTTGCAAAGTGGCAATCTAAGGGGAGTTACTGCCGGTGAGGCTGTGATTGGAAGCTGGGGTGCTTGGTAACTCATCATGAAAGTGTCAGGTGTGGATATGTCATGTAGACTTGTGCAGTGTCGAGGATATGGCAGCACCAGCTGTATATATGAATTATACCTATGCATCAGCATACATTGTCTCACTCCTGTCCTGATGTTGTTACCCAGCACTGTGCTGCTTAGTAACACAACACAATTTCTGAGAGACTGTATCTGTTTGATATAGTTTTGGTGAAGATATCCTGTACTTATTTGTCTGTAAAGCTACACCAGTAAAATCAAACCTTAAAGCACTCTGCTGAGCTTTATGGATTGTGGGTGATAGCAGGCACCTCATTTGCATGCCTATAGTTGGGCTTTATGAATTGTGGGTAATGGTTTGCACCTCAGTTGCATGTCTCTTTCCGGTCCGTATGAATTGTAGGTGATGGTAGGTACCTCATTTGCATGCCTATTGTTGGGGGATGGTTGGCACCTCATTTGCATGTTCATTTTGTACAGGGAATCTTTAAGGTACACAAAAGCATAGGCACTCATAACTCTGGATTTATGTTTCTTTTCACTACACGAGGCTGTGGTATATGAATCTGTGTATCAGTCCTATCCAACGTGGACAGTATAAGTATAAAAAAAAAGATAATGAGCAAAAATAAACAAATGATACACCGATGCACAGCTGAAAATAAAAGGCATTTAATAAAGGTAAGCACTTTCACAATCAAATGATTGCTTCATCAGAACATAATTCACAAGCTAAAACAGATTAAAATAAATATACAACCCTAACCAATCAAAATACATTTAAAGCAAGCAAATACATCCAATCAAAACACTTCCTAAAGCAGTAAATATGCTAAACACAGTAAATTACTATAATGTCATATGAAAAATACACTCCAAATAATGTGTCCAGTCAATAAAAAGCAACAATAAAAACTGGATTGGATGAGAAACAGCTTGTGGAAATCATTGAACTATATTAAAATGAGTAGATACAGCATCAAATAAAAATATACTTTTCAACTGTTCTATCCAATCAACAAGAACCACAATGAACCTCTTAATTGGATGGGAAAAAACAAACAAAATCACAAAGAAACATTGAATGAAATGCTTCTCAATGCTAAAATCATCTAGTTAAAATGTGGGACTTTAAAACTGATTTCAGAGAAACCATCCCATTCAAACCTTACTCTAAGTCTGCTCTAAATTTAATAAAAAAGCAATGTCTTTCGGCTTTTCCCAGTTAGGGGTTGCCACAGTGGATCACCAGTCCACTTATGATTGGCAGTGGATTTTTACAGTGTCAAGTTGCCAGCCTGACACCCAGCCTTCAAAGTAGGCCCACCCACTCATGTATGCTTCTACCTGCAAGTCTCTAACGTTCACTCGACCATGGGGATGACATGCAGAGTCTGCACAGAAGGCACTCCAGCTGAGAGTCAAACTGGTGAGCCTCTTACTGAGAGACAACAACGCTAAATTTAATAATCCACCTCAATTCCATTCTGTCCATTATATTATTGAAATCACTAAGCCTAAGATTCTCTTGAAGTGTCTCACGGACTGTGAACTGAATCATATGCGAAGCACCTTCCACTTCACTAAGGCATTCAAAGTGTTATGTTACGAATGCTATAAACACAGTCTCTGATCCTTTTCCTCAGAGTTCTGTTTGTTTTTCCTATATAAAAGGATTTACAAAACAAACAATGTGTGAGATAAATTAAATTTTGGGTGTCACAATCAACCATAGCATGAAATATGTATTTTACACCTGTATCAGGATGTATAAAAAAGTAACATCCATGAAAACACAATAGTTGCATTTACCACACGGAGATGTAGACACAACATCTCTAGTGGAAGCATTCCCTCTCCTATCATTGGGGTGGCATAGTTCTCTCTTAAAGGCCTTCCTATTTTTAAAACAAAAGTGGGATATATCACCAACTAAGTCCTTAATTCTGTCATCAGTCATAAGAACTTGTCAGTGTATTTTAAAGACACTGGTAACCAGATTCATGTCATTAGTACAGAACAATGGAATTGAAACATACTGGGTCTTTTTGGCAGACTTCTCTAATCGGTCAGGCCGAGAAGAAAAATATGGTCTGGCCCGGCCATTCCTAAGATGACTAATCTGAGAGAGGTTCATCCCAATCTCTTGACTCTTGATTCTTGATGCCTCTATCCAAGAGGGTGCATTTAAGCTTGTCAAGATCATTATAGAAGCCTCTTTAACTAGCATTCAATCTAGAGACACGCATGCCCTGACCTTTCACCACATTTCTGAAGATGTGGTTAGGATGCATGCTGTGTCTATGTAAGAAGGTATTCTTATGACAGTCTTTCTTGTAGAGGCTGGCTACAAATGATAAATCAGGCAACCTAGTGACCCTGATGTCTAAAAATCAATACATTTTCTGGAGTGTTTAATGGAAAACGTCAGAAATGGGATAGTGTATGTAAATACTAAACAAATTCATGTAAAATATCCACAGATCCAGTACATAGCATAAAAATATCATCAATAAAATGATGGTAAAATTAATAAAATGTAAAAAATGAGAGGAAGCGAAAAACAAACTGATTTCCCCATTGAGCAAGGACCATGTTAGCATAGCTATTGGCACAAGAAGTGCCATACAAAAAAACACCCAAACTAAACTTGTATATAAGAAAGTATATTTCCCACCATATAGATAATTGAGAATCAGGGCAGTAAATCTTCACAAAGCATGAGCATATTAAATAGTTTTGAAACAGAGACGTCTGAAAAATAGAGGGAAGTTTTGGAAAAGCACGTCATCAACACTGCCATATTATATAAAGAAAGTAATGTCAGACAGAACACATGTTTTTTGGTGTGGTGGGGTCAAACAGTTACTTAGTAAGTGATTAAACACAAATATATTCCAGAAAAAAAATTACTCCCAGAACTCTGAATCATATACTAACTATGGCCATTTATGTAATTATGAGTTGAATATTTATTATGAAAAGTCTCAAAGCAATGTTTGTATTTGGTACCTAGATGAGTCACAAAATGATAGCTGCTGTTAACTGTATGGGTGTTTTTAAATCTAGGATGGGAGATTAGCTAGCATAAGTGGAAAAACAGAGTTGCATTTTGAAGCTAACAAAACTGATTTACCTTTCTTCCTTCAATGTGACACAGTATATGGTTGTTTTAATCTTTTTTTCTGACCATTAGCCACTTAGGCAAGTGTTTGGCCCTTCTTTCCTTTCTCCCATTCTGAAGGCCTTAGAGCTATTGTGGGAGATGACCTTCAACAGAGTGCTGTCACCTTTGCAGGTTGAGGATTTTTATACTATACATCCATCCACTTGGCTACAATTGTTATACTTCTGGAGCACAGCCTGAAATTCTGGATCTAGTTGGGGGATTTTCACAAAACCACGTGCGCGCGTGCGAGCACGCACACACACACACACACACACACACACACATGCACACACGCACTACTTTGCATCTGGCATGCTAACTACCCATCCTCCTCCTTTTTCTGCTGCTAGACAGGGTCAAGTGGTCCTCAAACACTCACCCTCATCAACTCCCCTGGCCAGCTACTCCAGCACCTAAACTTGTTAGCTGTACCTAGATCACTGTGGTTAAACTCAGGGTTGCACCCCCCCCCCCACTCCCCAGAGCTAGTATAGAGGATATGGATTGTTGATCAGCTTGGTCCCACCAGAAAATGCTAAATCTAAGTTCTTTAAAGAGATTGTGCATATTTTACAGAACCATTTGAATCCAGAGTTCTCTGTAACTGCTACATATCATAAGGCAGGCAGCTCAGAGAGCATGCTTGACTTACATCTTGAAACTAATGATAAATATTAAACTAAAAGATAGGACAATTACAGTCTTACTTGCTCATTCTGCCAGTCATTAGCAGACGGTGATCCGCTGTGGTGACCCCTAACTGGGAAAAGCCGAAAGACAACAACAACAGTCTTACTTGCTCAGATACCCAATCATGAGTCACAGTTGTTGAAATGTAACAGGTCAACATGACAGTTGCTTATGTTATGTTGTTTTCTTACCTATGAAATGAAGTGATAGTCCTTCCATATTAGTACTTTGTGAGTGGTCTGAGTTTGGTGCTCTGAGGAAAAATAGCGAGAAAAATATATTATTACCTGTCAGTTATCTCATAATTTCTCTTGAGTACTGTGACCTTAGAGTAAAAAAATAGGTAGGGGCAGGTGCAAGGGTAAATTCTATTACATGACTTCTCTTCTTGCAAAAAGTGGGTGTCACATTTGTTCATTATATGTTTTGCTTCAGTAGACATAAAATGAGAATGTGTATTTTCCAGCATTTATTAATGGAGCTGAATACTGTGTTGTAAGCTCAGATGTGTCAAAACATACAGTGAACCATATTCAGGATCTAGAAATGCATGCTTTGACAAGAAAACATCCTAGATACATATATGACACTCTCCATAGCTCTCAAACTATTTGCAAAAGAAATCTGTACAAAGCCTAAAATAATGGGGGGGGGGGGACAAAGGCACAAAAATAGGGACAAATTTTAAATATTGCTCTTATAAACTTAAAAAAGTTGCTAGAATTAATGGATTTGTGCTAGCATTCATTTTCTAAAGGGTATGAAGTATGAAACTCAAATGTTTGCCATTATTTTGTGAGTTCAGTCCTAAGTGATTTGCCAGAAAACCACAAACTTTATGAGTAACAAATCAAAAATATGAGGCAAAAATCTGGGCATTCTGGGAAAATCTGGGCAGTTGAGAGGTATGGTCCCTCCTGGTGAAGGTTGAGTACCATTAGTTATGGACCTGGATATGGGATTAGCAGTATCCATTATCTCTGTAAATAACTATTACAATAGTTTAATATTCTATTTGGTGATGTCGTAAGAGCTTAGAGCAAGAGTGTCTTTGTAGAATTCTAGTGTAAAATACAAATGCTACATCTTTATGTGCCTTGGGCAAGCAGGAGTACCATTATTTGGTGGCCAATAGATCTAGTAGTTAGACTTCAGTCACAAAATGGCTGTTGAAAGGCATCAGGTAAAAAAAAAAAACAAGACAATGTTGAAAATAACCAAAAGTAACCAAAGAGCTGAAATTAATACAAAGAGTGCTGGTGTGCTAAGAATTAACTATTCAGTGTCTGTGTACTTCACTATTACCAACTAATAAGGATGAGTACAAATGTGTAATTCCAAGCAAAGAATTTGATAAGGAGAAGGAAAAATGTAGGCCAGGAATGATCAGACCATTTCATAGAAAAAGCCAAACTAGAGGGTGCCTCAATAATTAGAGCATTGGAGCCCTGAAGTCTCTGCAGACCTTTCATCTGTTCCCAACAGCATATATGCTAAGCAGCTAGGCTGAGACTGTTTCTAGCTTGATGAAATATGCCAATAATAAGCCTCAGAGATAAGCAACATATGGAGAAAAATACAGAATTTGTTTTTCTTCTAAAAAAAATGGAGACATTCAGTTATGATGAGCAAGCAGGCAAGAGATGACAGAAAAAAATGAACAGCCAGTAAGTGCCGCGTATTTTTCAAAGTTTTCCAAAATGTTTACTGTTAACAGTACTAACCTTCAAATGATTTTTATGTAAAGTAAACCATAGACCAATCAGAATGTGTTAGAGCTAAGTGAGCAAACCAGTCCCCATAATATGGATGAATAGTGAAGCCTAAAAATTTCCAGATGCACAGCTGATCAGATAACCTCCCCATAAAAGAAGGACTGACCATTGTGCAAACCATAAATGGAAGGATAACAATGCCACCGACCTAAATGTATGGATGACTCTGACCGTGGATGTGTCCATGGATAGTTGGGTGACCAGGAAAACCAAGGAGGAACTAGTAGTCAGAAGAAAGTGAGTGATTAATGGCATCACATGAATTTACAGATGTATAAACATTATTTGACAAATTTTTTTATATAAATGCAATGATACCAAGTGCCAGTATGCTAGTGACACTTCGTCCCTGGTCCATTCCTTGTCAGATGGATCTCAGCAAACCAATGCCCTAACTTAGGGAAATGACCCTAATTGTCCAGTGCTAACTAAAGCTTACTTGCATTGTGAAGACTTTGATCTGGATACAAGAATTTCTCTTTTCAGTGTTGAGCTATGAGATGGTAATAGCAGAAAATAGGTATATTAGATTCAGACATGCTCTACTTAAGCTTTTCTTGGATGACTTTGTAAAACATTAAGTATTAAAATAAGTTATGCTTAAAAGCATGATGACTGTTTTCAGGGTGATGGCTTGAAGCATTATTTATGAAGTAGAGTATCCATGTTACTATATTTCATTTAAAAAGCATTTACTTGAAATAATGCTGTAATTGCAAATTTGATATGTGTGTGCGTTACTTAACTACATATACTTGTCTAAAAAATTACATTTTGCATCTAAATATTTTCCTTTCAAACAGTACAACCATGTATATGTTTAGCAATGGTCACTATATTGTTACATAAGGTACTTTTGCTCAGTAGAAATTATTTTTTCCCTCAGTGTCTTGAGTAAGATGGGGTGAGTGTAGTCTTTACAGACATATTTATACACATGTGACTGTGATAGGTTGGCATGCACTTGGGAAGGGTGAGTCTTTTTTTGCATTCCTTGCATGTGTTTTAAGCAGTGATATGTTGTACAGATGCATCTTAGGCAGACACAACAGAAATATCCAGAAATAAGAGAGGAACCAGTGCATAAAGATAAGTCAGGTTCTGCAGCTATCTTCTGTCTTTCAGTGATGTTCATCATATCGATTACTGCTACAGTAGCTTTAGCTATATGGCTTGTATCCCACATAGGCTATAACAGCCGTCCAGCTTCCAAAGCTTCAAGGCACCTTCCATGCACTCAGACTATCAGTCATCTTAAGCTGAGCTTACTAAAAAGACAGGTGTGGGTGTCAAACCCTCCAGAGCTTTCTTGCCACTGAAGAGTATACTCCTTTGAGGCTTTTGAGGACTGATGGTTGGCCTGTGCTGTTCTTTTGCTGACATTTGTTAACATTTATACACACACACACACACACACACACACACACACACACACACACACACACACACACACACACACACACACACACACACACACACACATCTATATCCATATATTACTATATATAAATATGTAGAGATTGTAGAGATATACATATATATAAACTAGTTTTGTATTAAGACTGCATTTGATTAATTGGTTTTTCATGTTGTGGGCATGGATCCTTTCTCAAAAACTTCATTCTGAAGCCGATATATTTATACCACTTCATATCACTTGGCTAGGTAATTAGATATGCAGTCATCTTTCCTTTGGTTACATTTCTAGAACCAGTAACAAAATGATTTTGTCAGTTCTATAGATGTATCAAGTAGTAGGGTGAAAGATACACAGTGGAATGAATTTTATTATGACATAAGATTATTTATTAAGTATTTTAATATATTATTGTCGTACACTTCATATTTCTTTTTGTGAACATCAATGTAATGTATAGTAATGTTATAATGTACAAATGAGTGTAGCCAGGTCAATATGACAGATCAAACAAGAATAACAACGATTTTTTGATTTGGTATTTGAAAATGTATAACTTTAAACCTTAATTATGACCTGTTGTCACATGGTCGAAGGTGAGCCCTATATTAATAGCCCTTTTAGTTAACACTTCATCTTGATAAAGCTTGGTATTTGAACCAAGCGAAAGCGCTTGATCTCAATTGTTTTTTCTGGTTTTTAACAAAAGTTTTTTGCTGAAAGTGAAGTTTTTAACGTTGGTTTCAACAAGGCAAGAACAATAAAGTATTTTGCACTTCATCCCATGGTCTGGTTCTTCTAACAGTGGAATTACTGCTTTGGTGCTTGCTGCTTCAACTTTGTTCGTTACAGTTCTATAGATGTCATGAAAGAGTTAAGATTTATTTTTTTTCTTATGCTTCTAAACTATATGATAACATTTTTGTTTTAGTGCTCCTCACATTAAATAATATTTAAACTTTCTTGGCACCTTCACCATTATAGGATTCTCTATGCAGTTCCAGTATTTTTGCATACCCACATTACCATGTGACATACTCAGAAATTGCTCAAAGACTTTTCTAGTATATATAAGGTAGTCTATAGCCAGAGATTACCCACTTTTTCATCCAAAATATTATTTGTAGAGGTAATTTCCTTAGTGAACAACAGTAGTAGCGTATTACTAGCAGTCCTGCTGTTCTTTCGGCTTTTCCCAGTTAGGGGTTGCCACAACAGAACTCCAGTCTGCTAATTTTGGCAGTAGATTTTCATAGTGCCAGCTGAACACCCAACTTTCAACAAAGGCAAGCCCATTCACGCATGTCTTTCAAATGCCACTCGACCGCAGGAAGGACATGCAGACTCCACAGAGAAGACACTCAAGCCGAGAATCAAACGGGAGAACCTCTTGCTGTGAGGTGACAACGCTACCGCTGCACCATTCACCTTAATTACTTTTTGACCAAAAATATGCACCAGGAATTCAAAATTAATTTCAGTAACTTGAATAGACACGTATAATAGCTTAAATAGTCTGCTTCATCCGATGCACATCTTTACAGAAATTATTGATTTTTGATATACCTATCATACATTCATAAATAATTACTGTATTGTTGATGCTGCATGCTAGAAGGTTATTTGACATACATTTGGAGAGATGGTTCTTGTGTAGTCTAATACTGGCTGCAATATAATATACTAGCTTGAAGGTCATTAGGTTCGGCAGTCTGCAGACTGAGGAGTACAGCAAATTTAGGGTACAATACAGTATACCTGGTCAGCTTAAAGTTTAAATAATATTCCTTATCTTAGCAGCTGGGAAAGGTAATTTCACTGTTGTGCAGGAATGATTCCATAGTCTTACACCTTACTTGTCAGAACCTCTACCAGGTAAAGCTGTCCCACATACTGCTGATGTCTTGATTGCCTCTAGAAGAACGATGTTGGGTTGCAAATCTACCCTCCATTAAAGTGACAGTACTCATATATGGGATATGGTGAGATAATTTCTTGTGTATTCATCACCAACAATATTGAAGGTGTTTCAGCTCAGGCATGCTACCTTGTATTACTGTTTGAATGCAGATCATGCCTCTCAACTGTATAGATTTAAGACCTACTCTCTACTGATAGTTGGATTGGTTATGTTAGATGGTATTTCCAGGGGTGGTGGAGAGTGGGGGGGGGGGGTAAAGGTGGAGCTCAGTTTGTCATCCACAAGATTTGATGCATCTCCCAAAACCAGGACTGTGGGCTTCATTTACCAACAGTTTAGTAGAGTGTGCTGCGTTTTAAGTTTTAGATGTTGCTAGATATTGTCTTATGGTTGTTCTTGGCCTGGGATGCTATCTTTACCGCAAAGGTTACTTTGCTGGACTTGTTTAGTCTTAGTTATCTTAGTTGTCTATTCAGTTTGATGAGAATGTTTTTATCTTTTTTGGTGTTACACATTTCCACATTTTAGCTATGTTTTTTTTCTTTTGTGTACAGCCTGTTTAATTTTGGATCCAACACGGTGGTTTGTTTTCAGAGTTATTCTTAGGTTCACTTCTTGCAGACACAGCAACCTCTCTGCAGTCATTGACAGCAGTTGTACAGTGTTTCTGTTATTAATTCTGCATAGGCTGCTGTGTTATCTGAGTTTGGAGGGTATTGAAACTGGCAGGTTATCTCTTAATAAAAAGTAGCTTGCCTTGGAGTAGTTTCTAACAATTGCAGTGTTTGCTGGGGTTACAGTGTATTGAAACTTTGGCAGGTTATCTCTTAATAAAAAGTAGCTTGCCTTGGAGTAGTTTCTAACAATTGCAGTGTTTGCTGGGGTTACAGACTCGGTTCTTATTTTAAAGAAGACTGCTTTATGGCCTGACCTTGCCAGAGAGGGCACAACATTGATGGGGGGGGGGGGTACAGCTTTCTCCCATATCTTTGAGTCACCAGGTCAGATATGTTTGTACCTCTAGTAGGTGTATGCACTTACTAGTCCGGGTGTTTGTGCTTATAAAGTCTAGGAATCTCTGAGTCTGCAAATTTTAGTCCTGTAGGACTTCCAATTTATAGATGGATAATTACAGTCCCCCATGAGTATGGTATTTTGTTGAATGTTAAGTTTCTCCAATAGGTCTAAGTAGCTCATTAGGATATGGTATGGGACTTTGTGCTAATCTAGATGTGGAGGAACTCTAGTGTAGCATCCTATTTAGCCATCCTAGATGTATGCTTGTTACTGATGTAGATTGAGACATCTCCATCTTTTGTCCCTGTCTTTGCAGTTGCTAATCTCAATGTGTGGAAGGCACTACTGGGGTATTCCCTGCAGCTTTAAACCATGCGTTGGTAACTGCACAGATGTCTGCATTCCCCAAAGTGAGTAGAGCTTGGAGTGAGTGGAACATCTTGTTCAGTAACACTTTTAAACTTCTTTGGTATATTCTGCTATTTTGGAAGGTTTGTCAGTTTGGCATTACCTGAAAAAGGCTCTATGGGATGGACAAAGTTTTAGCCAAATTCAAAAACCTACAGGGGACAGGCACAAACCATCCTTGGCAAAGCAGCATGGTTTGTTAACCATGTCCTCCTACACTGACAAATATTGTATCCCCTTAAAATCACGCCAAAAACAAAGCCACTTATTTAAGTTAATCATCTTCTGTTCATATTGTGGCATCAGCCTTGTTGAAGCTAGAATGCTGCTTAATGCTAGGCACGTACCAGCCTGTGATAATAGTCTGTGAGCTCTATAATGTCTCTCTTCATATATTCTAGGGAGGTGTGTCTTAGGTCATTTACACCTACATAGACTATGATTGAATCAAATTGGTACTTGTGTTGCAATGACTTAAGTACATTCATAACTTTGGGGACCCTGATAGGCAACTGACCCTTATTTTCTTCTTGTTCAGATTCGTGAGTAGAGCATCAATATGTCATACAATACAATCCCCTATGAAACGACCAATGGATAGTGTATTGGCTTGCCTTATGGGCTTGGTGTTTGAAGCTCCACTGGGTGTGAGTGCATGTGGAGTGTTAAGTGTTGTTTTTGTTATGTGCTTTTGGGATTTGCAAAGGATAATTTTTGCTGGTGGAATTTCTGGGAGGTCTTTGAGGATTGGGATGATTGCATTTTAGTGCTTCAGCATATGTAGGTCTATGTCTGGGGTGCATACAATGTGTTAAAGGTGTAGCATGTGTGTTTCTGACAACCAGATCAGATCCTTTACTGGCTGAGCTACAAGAATACACTGCATGGGGAGGGAGTTAATAGTGGGCTGACTAAGGGTGATTTGGTGCTAGATACTAGTGTAGACCATGTAATACTAAATTCAAGGGGAAGTGCTCCTAAATGTGCTGAATGGTTGCTCCATAGGTTCATAGGTTCATAGGTAGATACTAGGCTATCTGCCCTAGGGCATTTATAAGCCTAGCCAGAGTGTATTTGTCTTCCGCCTCCCTATTAGATTAGCCTACTGTGCCTCTGTAAAGTAGGTCACAGAAGGTACCCTTTTAAGATTAGTTTACTGTGCCTCTGTCTAGCAGGGACACAGGAGAGATCCCAGTGGTGAATTTACGATTTCCCATCCACGCGTCCAAATTTCGCTTAAAGAGGGTCAGCGAGGGGCTATGTCTAACATGAATTGGGATTCTATTCCAGAGTGAGGGGAGCCTCTGGGAAATGAATCTGTCCCTCCAGCATGTCCTATTTATTTTTGTGCTGAGGTTTCGGTCCCTGGAGCGTGTAGCTCTAAGGGACTTGGATTTTTTGAGGTGGAGCATGTCCATTAATTCTGGGCTTGACATGGCTTTGTACGTGAGGCATAGATCGCCTCTTAGTAGGCGGTAAGCAACTGAGTAGAGCTGGAGTTTCTTTAGTCGAGCTGCATAGAACATCTGTTTGTAGCCCATGATCCTCTTGGTGAGGTACTTTTGGGGTCTCTCCAGTTGCTGCAGGTGTCGGGTAAGGTACATCCCAAAAGGGGCATTGTATTCAATTATGGGCCTGATGAGTGATGAGTAGAGGGGCACAATGACCTCTCTTGATCTAGATGCGAACCCTTTCATGATAAGGTGGGCTATATAGAAGGTCTTTCTAACCACTTTGGCAACATGATTATCAAAGGAGAGATTACTATGTACGTTGGTCCCCAAATCTCTAATTACTTCTTCCGTACTTAATGGATTACCACCTATGTGGTAATTTGTGGGCACCTTGTTTTTCCCAAAGGGGATGACTATGCACTTTTTAGCATTTAGCTTGAGGCCGTGATTCTGGCACCAAGCATCCGTTTCTGTGAGACCCTTTTGGAGGATGCTTGTGTCAGCTGGAGATTCGATTATGGCCCCCGGTTTGCAGTCATCTGCGAACTTTGTCAGCCATAATCTCCCCATGTTAGCCTGAACCTCAGAGAAGTATATACCGAACAAGAGAGGTCCCAGAACTGAGCCCTGTGGGACACCAGTTGTGACTGGCTTGGATTCGGACATGGCACCTGCGATTCTGACCATGTGGGTTCTATCTCTGAGCCAGTTTGCAACTCATCTTGTGATATAGGGGTTGATATTTAAGCTGGTAAGCTTATTTATGATGCCTGAGTGGGGTATTGTGTCGAAGGCTTTTGCGAGGTCCAGGTAGGCTGTGTGGACTACCTTGCCCTCATCTATGGCTTTGGTAACTGTTTCAAAGAAATCAACTAGGTTTAAGAGGCAAGATCTGCCCTTAACAAAGCTGAACTGGGTAGGGTCCAGTGTCTGGAGGCTCTCAATGTCTTTGTTTATGAGTTCCATGATAATACGCTCCATAGCTTTACAGACCAGACTAGTCAGGCTTATGGGGCGATAGTTTCCGGGGTCCATTGTGGCACCACCTTTGTGGAGTGGGACCACTGTAGCTGTACGCCATTCTTTGGGTAGATATCCTGTAGTAAGGCTAAGTTTGAACAGTGACTTAATGTGAGGGTTCAGTTCTTGGAGCTCGTGTAAGACACAGCCTGGGACACCGTCCGGTCCCATAGATGCTGTGTTTTTTGTTTGGAGAGGGCAGCTTTCACCTGTGCATCTGTGATGTCAGGGAGTTACATTCAGTTGGGATAGGCGTTTGCTCCTTTGGGGGGTGAAGGGGGGGAGAAGTTTGCGCTGAATCTGCCTGCCAGGATGTTGGCTATGTCTGTAGGTTTGGTATATTTTGTACCGTTATGCAACAATTCAGAGCATATCTGGGAGTTTCCGCCCATGTTTCTGACATAACTAAAGAAGGCCTTGTGATTATCTTTAGTGTCTAGGGCAATTTTTCTTTCTAAACTGGCCTTTGATGATTTTATGAGGGATCAAAGTTTCTTGCTAATACTGATCCGAGATGCCTTCCCTTTTTGGGATTTTGCTCTGTCATGTAGTAGCTTCCTCCTTCTGTTGTATAGCTTATTTATGGCCGGGGTCCACCAGACCGGTCTCCTGTTTTTGGAGGAGTGAGTCTTGGTTTTATTTGGGATAGCACGATCCATGCATTCCTGCAGGTGCTCATAGAATGCATTTGTAAAGGATTCTGCGGATTGGGCTGTATTATCCTCTGGCCCAGGGGCTTTGAAGGATTCCACCTCAGTCTTGAGAAGTGCAAAGTTGGCTTTGGAGAAATTCTTTACAGTGATTTCCTTGGCTGGGGGTGGGGACGGGATATGGATGTCCAGGGAAATTTGTTTATGGTCTGATCTTACCAATGAGGGGTTTACCTCTGGTGTGGAACATAGAGTCCCCATGTTGGTGAGACCAGGCCCAATATGTTGTTCCCTCTTGTGTGAGTGGTGACCAGTTGTTCCATTGCGTTAGAGTTTATAAATTCAAGGAACCGTTGGGCAAGGGTGTTTGGGCTTAAGTAGTTTTCCCAGTCAATGTTTGGGTAGTTGAAGTCACCCAATAACATAGTGTTTGGAGAGATCTTCATATTCTCCAGTGTTCTCAGGAATGCCAAGTGGGGTTCCTGTAATAGGGAGGGTGTTCTGTAGCAGGCTACAAACTGAAAGGCAGTTTTGCCCGCTGTTAGTTGCACATGGATGGTTTCCGATGCTTCGTGCAGTGGCACTAACCTGGAGGTGTAGGTATCTTTGATGAATATAGATACTCCCCCTCCTTTTGTGCTTCGGTCCGAGTTTTGGGGCCGAAACGCATGGTATGAGTTATAACCTGGTAGTGCTGGGATGATCTCAGGAGCCTTGAACCAGATTTCTGTTACTGCACAGACATCGATTTTTTTCATACTGAGGAGAGTCTCGAGTGCGTACATCTTGAGGTTTAGACTTCTGGCATTGAGTAGCATTACCTTTAGTTTTTTTATCTTTGGGTTGTCTATGGAGGTGGGTTTGTCCTTTGAGCCTTGCCTAAAAAAGGCACTATGGGGGTGGCAAGAGCCTTGGCTAGTATACGAAAGCCTAAGGGTGACAGGTGCAAGCCGTCCCTAGCGAAGCAACGTGGCTTGTCAAGCATGTCATCCCAGGCTGACAGACACTGGATACCCTTTGAATGACACCAATACTTTAGCCAATTGTTGAAACTGATAATTTTGTCTTTATACTGTGGCATCATTCTTGGTGAGGGCAAGATGGTACTCAAGGTCAGGGACATATCAGCCTGGGCTACATGGTCAGAGAGCTCCTCTATGTCTCTTTTCATGTAGTCCAGGGAGGTACGTCTCAGGTCATTCACTCCAGCATGGACAATGACAGAGTCATACTTGTACTTGCTTTGGAGTGACCTGAGTGCTTGCGTTATGTGGCAGATCCTGGCACCTGACAGGCATGCTACTTAACACACAAAGTAGTAGGTCTACACTCACTGAGTTACTGGTGCAGTTTCAGAAATGGTTTTATAGGAAAAGTTTGGTTTCTTTGTGTCTTTGTACAGGGCACTACTAACCACCACTGCACTATGGGCAGTGGTGCGCAAATGCAACAACCTTTTACAGGCACTTAAAACACAGGAGACTGGCTTCTAAGCCCCCTGCCCAATAATAACTACAATTAACTTTCTTATGTTTTTCCCCAGCTCATATCGACCAAACCACCACCTACTGCCACTAGATAGAATGTCCCATTCCTCTTAGTGTAAAAGCAGAAAAATGATTGCTTGAGACGGTAATGCTACCACAAAATGATTTAAACAAACTCCTGGACAGAGCAATTTGGGGACCTTTAAAATGATTCAAAGTACAAAATCAACAAATAATACAAAAATAAAGCAGTTGCACTCTGAAACAGTTACTTGAAGTACAAAACAATAAAGCAAATCTCTTATCTGGCAAGGATGGAGCAGGATTAATTCAGGAACCCCTCAGAATGAGGCGAGGGCATCAAACATATTGGGGTTCAGGGAGAATGAGTAGGAGACGATTTGTCCTTGGCCTTACTACAGAATTTCAGTTTGATGAAATCCCAGTTTCCATGTGAATTACTGACTGAGAGAGATTGCGCACTTTTGAAATGGGTAGTTTTGATGGGTTATGCCTCGAGTTTTCAGTTATTTTAAGTTCTGTAAAGCCTGTGATAGTTTCACTGCTGACCCTTTGAAGTGTATCACTTTTCTTGAGAGTACACTTTGGTGTTTAGAAGTCTACAAATGTTATCTCAGTTCCCAAACACAGAATCAAATATGTGCTGATTTCTAGCCAATCCATTTCTGTTATGTTGCTATTAAACAAAGGTTTAGAAAATGCTCCAAGAAATGCAAATGAAAACATTAAGAGTCAGCTCTATTGGAGTAGAGAGATGGCCAGCTCTACTGGCCTTGTGCGGCAAGCCTGACTACAAGCTAGGCACCTTATGTTCGATTAATGACGCAAGCTCTGTAGATACTGCAATGAAAGGGTGTGGGATGGGGGGGGGGGTAAGTGGGGATGATGAGACTATGCCTGCCTGCATCTACCTGAAAGAGGGTGGGGAGTACCTGTCTATGCATATTTAATGTCAGAATCCCTGGTGCAGACTACAAGTTCCACAGGGGTGCCATCTTAAAATGGCAGGGCCAGCTGAATATATCACATGCAGAGGCATTGACAAACTTTAGAAAGGCACATTGTACTCCAACCCTTGAATGTTTACAGGTATGTTCAGGGAACATAGGAGCCTAGCATTAAAACCTGATCCCCAGTAGACATGATGGCACCGCATTCCCAGTTCACTCACTTCTCTTCCATAGAGAATGACTGTGCTAAAGAGCCCTCTCTGAGGGAACAAATGGGTCTGTTTGGTGTCCCAGGGAGGACCCAGTGGTCAGTGGGGGAGCAGAAGAAAATAGAAGTCTAGAAGAAAAAAAATACCAAGACATGCTGTTCAGTGACCATCAAAGTGTTTTTAAAAAGAGACACAGCACTACTACTGTTGTGCTGCTATTCAGCATTACTGTTTTCAAGAAATGAATGGAGATGAACTGACAGCAGTTGTGTTTAAGAACGTGGCAATGGTTTTTGACTCATCCAATCATGCCAAATTATTAAAATTGCTGCCATGTACTTAAGCCTGACAGCACTTGCCTCATTTGCAAGTTACTTGCACAATACGTGTTTTTCAAACATTCTTTTCAGTCAGTTTTCTCATTCACGTGCTGTAGTTTATGAAATACAACCAGGCTCAGTCACTGGACTTCGCTGGTCTTTACTGTCTTCATAAACGCACAAGCAGTGGAGTTCACATATATACAGACTAATATATGCCGATAACATGATTATCTGGACTCCTGCCATTTGCTTTTGTAATTTACACCATGTTGTTTAGTACAGCTATTCAGCGGGCTGCAGGAAATGGGCCTGCAAGTCAGTCCCATGAAAATCGAATCCATGGTGTTTTGCACCCAAAATAAAATGATGCCAGGTAAAGAAGAAATGGAGTATCCAAGCACTACATGGAATCTGTGTAACAATAGTACAGATTGTCAAAGACATTTTCACATCCTAGCCACAGGACACTAACCGAGATATACTCACTGCATGGCACCTGCATGATCATTCCATTGCATGATCAAGACTTCAAAAATGGAACCTCTCATCTTGTCAGTAATTCATTCCAATATTCCTCTTGGTATCTTCTTTGCTGGTCATCTTAGAATGACAGATAAAACGTGTCCAAAAAGAGATACTACTGAAAAAACAGGCTGAAACTGGAGAAATCTCTTTATAAAACACAAATAACGATACAGCAAAGCTTTCAGGTTTAAAACCCTTCCTCAGTGCATTACAATCCTACAATGGAAGACATGTTGAATAAATAGGGGTCTGATAGTCATGTGACCTGCAGCCCAATAATCACATGACATACATAGATATATTTCATTGTACATTAAGACTAATACAAATTAAAACAAATATACATGTTAATAAAATATTACCATAACCTGGTTTGTTGTAGGTGCTTTAAAACTGGTTTCAATGTAACCATGTCATTGAGTCCTGGAAAGTGGTCTGCTTCTAGTCTAACTATCCATTGGTACTCTTTTAGTTCAAGTATATTATTAATATCCCCTCCTCGTGGTGTTTTGTCAACAGTGCAAATGACTCTAAAGGAAAAACTGTGTGAGTTACCTTGTTCCTTTATGTGCTTATATAACGCATTGGTAGTTATTGCCCTTTTTATTTCTGATCTATGTTCAATGATTCTATCCTTTAGCCTTCTCACAGTTTTTCCTATATAGAATGAAGTACACTGTGTGCAGGTAGCCATGTATACTACTAATGCTGTATTACAAGTGGCTTTTATATTGAAATTATAATGTTTTTTTGTTATGGGATGTATGAACTGAAAGTTGTTACCATCTTTAATTTCAGGACAACAAGAGCAGTTAAAACATTTGTATGTACCTGGTTTCTCTACTTGTGAAAAAGAATTAAAATTCATATCTTTATAACATAGTTTTTGTTTGAGACTACTCATGTTCCTGAAGGAAAAATAGGGTCTTTCTCCTACTACTTTCTTAACATTTGTACAAGCCATTAATATTAACCAATTTTTTTGTATGATATTCTTGACTGAATGTATTTGTGCATTATAAGAAGTAACAAACCTGATTTTGGTATCATTACTTCTATTTACTGCTGGATTACCATATGTATAAATTGGTCTTAGTGTAGTATTTCTATCTGCCATGATTTTGTTTTTGGCTTCAAGTAGAAGGCTATTAGAGTAACCACTTATTATTAGTTCTTTAGACATATTATCTAACTGTCTAAATAAATTGTTATCTTCTGTGTTTAGTTTGCTAACTCTGCTGAGTTGCGATGTCACTATACTTCTGAATACATGTGGTGCATGCATACTCTCAGAATTTAAATATCTTCCTGCATGTACTTCTTTCTGGTGTATAGTAGTATGTAGTGAACCTTCCTTTTTGTACAATAGTAAATCAAGAAAGACTATTTTCTCATATGAGCTTTCCATTTTAAATTTTAGGAACGTAGTGGTGCTATTTAAGTAGCATATAAAATCTTGAAGTTCATTCTGTGTTCCTTTCCACAGCAAGAAGCAGTCATCTACAAAGCGTTGGTAAAATACAACCTTATCACTGAACGGATTACTACTGTTTAGTAAATATTTCTTTTCCCATATATACAGTACTAAGTTGGCGTAGGTGTTTGCCACTGAGGTACCCATGGCTACACCAGATTTTTGTATATACAGTTGTTTATTAAAGAGAAATATATTATTGGTTAGAACAAGATCTAATAAACTACATATATTCTCTATCTTACTTGTTGTAAAGGGTGAATTAGTCATTAGAAACTCTCTAATACTTTCAATCCCATATATATTTGGTATTACCGTGAATAAAGATGTTATATCTAACGTCACCAGTAATATTTCTGTTTGAATTGTTTGTTCAGCCAGTGATGTAAGGTGCCACTCTCTTAAATTAGTTAGAAAGTTTGTTGTATCTTTTATGATTGTGTCACAATGTTCTATAAAAGGATAGAGTTGTTGCTGCAGAATGACACCCATTCTTTAAATTTTTCATTTCACCCTAAAAGCCTTTGAACTCTGACATGTAATAATGACTGAATAATCTAGTAATCGGTTTGGGAAAAGGTTCATACTGTACTTGACACTGTCACTGGAGGATTGGGAAACTGGGGGATGTAACTAGTCTGAACAACTACAGTAAAGCCAGTTGCTACTAATATGTTGCTGATCACAGCTGTTAAACTGTCATTACTTGCCATGTTCCACCTGCCATGGCTGTTTGACTCACCAGTTAGTTGTTTGAGAAACATGGTTCTTGAGTACAGAGATTCAGTATTCAGTGCTTTGTTGCCATGAAATAAAAGAAACTGCCTATTTTTCTCAGAGTTAATGGAATGGTTAGAGTAAACTACTCCTGTAATTTTGAAAACTAGTACAAACTTTGGCTTTGACAGAGATTAATCTTGCAGTAAATGTAAAGCAGAAGCAGACAAAGAAGTTAAAATAAATGGCACAGATATGTACAACATTAAACCAACAACACATTACAAAAGTCTCAAAAAGACACCAAGGCTTCTAAGACATTCCCCGCGATTCATGAAGCCTGCGCCAGGTGCCGGATTAGCGTTGGCGATCTAGCGCCAGATATGGCCACCGAGCGATTCAGGTAAGAGCTGTTTCCATGTGCACTACCAGCGTATGCCAGAGCTGTGCAGTTACCAGCACATGTATGTGAATTACCCCATGCGCAGCAGTGCAGCATGCAAATGAAGGTATATAGCGATTCATGAAGTGGTGCAGGCGTAGCGTAAGCATGTAGAAATGTAAACCGAAAAAAATGGTTTACATTTTGTCAAACATAAAATCGGAGGCATGAAAGCGGACCAAACTTACATATTATAATATTAATATATGCCAATGGCTAAATATATAGCCAATGGCATAAAACAACATGCACAACATATAAAAAATAACATTTAATGTCATGGCCACACCAGCACAAATAAAACCGCAGTGCATCGGTGCGCAAACGGGATCAAAAGGAAAATATATTTAGATGTCATAAAACTGTAATGTAACACAATTCATGATATCCCCATATTAGTCAATGGCACGCATGCTACACCACAACCATGGTGCAATGGTTGCTAAGGGTCTGTGACAGTGTTCTGTGCGGTAACTAGGAATTAGCAGTCAATGCCATGCAAATGAGTCAAGTAATACTGAATCGCAAATGCCCTGCTGGCGTAAGGATGTACCACATGGCATAGCGGTGCAACACCGAAGAGTGGCCTGGAGGTAAACATGACATCAAGAGAGGGGCGTGCCACTGTAGCTATAAGCACTTTGGATCATTGTTAATCTGTGTTGAGTGTTGCTAAGCAAAGCCGCAGGATGGGGGTGTGGAAGTAGTCATAGCTATAGCTTTGCTTAGCTGAGAGCACACAAGGTAACTGAAAGTTCATGTGAACGTGGATGAAAACACGCATGAAATCCGGTAAACGGCTGTGCGCGGCGCGCACCACAGCTAAAACAGGAAGGCTATGGGAAGACAATAAGGAAATGCTGCAGCATGGTAATTGGAGTACAAATGAGTAATTAACACCTAGAAACTCACAGTGGTCCATAGACAACAGCTAACAAGGCTGCTAGCAGCTACCTGCAGAACAGGAAAGGGGAGGTGCCGTACAGCAAAGAAAAGAGAACTGTCACAGCAAAACAAAGCAAACCTGCAGTAGATCAGCTACATAACACATTTCCCAACACAATCCTGGGTTGTGAAAGTACAAAACAAGAAAGGCGGCAGCTGGATGCATGCCTGACAATAAGAGGGGAATCGGGTTGAAAATTGAAGTAAAGGGCAATAGATGAATCATGGCAGCCAAGTGTAAGTCAACACCAAAGGCCTCACAATAGCAGTACCTGCTGTAAAACCAATAATTAAGATACCCTTCAGCTGGAATAGCACAAACACACCCGATTACACCAGCATCATCCATTGCACAATAGTATAAGGTGTGAAAGCCCCACACACACACTTGTGTATTCCCAGACACTCTGCACCATTGGTGTATACAGACGGGGAACTTTTAATATGTATATGTTAGGGGCCGCCATAGCTTTGATTCACCAGCATGTGTTGGAGACTGACTGTGGTGTGGAGGATGATGCTGACAACCATCTCAGGCACCAGAGGAGAAGAAGAGTGTTCAGACCCAGGGTAACCTACCAGGGGCTACATGATCTGGAGATAGTATAGTGTTACAGGGTGGACAGGGACATCATACAGCAACTTGTTGAGCTGTGCTGGCCACACCTCAGAGCCAGAAGTAACAGAGGGGAACCCATCCCAGTGGACACGAAGTTATGTGTAAGCTTGAGAATACTAGCCACAGGTACCTTCCAAAGGCCAACTGGAGATATCATGGGGATCTCACAGGCACCAGCATCCAGGGTACTCCACCAGTTCCTGGATGCCATGTTACCACATGCCAATGAGCATATATACTTCCCCCGAATGCAGGAGGAGTTGGACAGCAATATGCGTCTCTTCCACCGTGTGGCAGACTACCCGGAGGTACTGGGTGCAATAGACTGCACACACATACACATCAAGTCACCACCCGGTGAGCAGGGTAGGCGCAACATAAATCGCAAGGGATTCCCCTCCATCAACTGCCAGGTTGTGTGCAATGCCCAGAGCATTATCATGGATGTGTATGCTGGCAGCCCTGGAAGCTATCACGACTCCCACATCTGGCATGCCTCACAGCTGTATCAGGTATTTGTCAGGGGGGACATCCCATATGGCCACCTGGTGGGGGATGCTGGCTATGCACTGTAACCGTGGATGATGACTTCCATCAGAAATGCACACACAGCCATGCAAGAACGCCATAATGAGGCACACGCAGAAACCAGAATCATCATAGAGCACGTGTTTGGGATGCTGAAATCACGGTTCTGTTGCTTGGACATATCTTGCTGGAGCCTTGCAGTACTCTCCAGGAATGTGTGCCCACATCTTCATAGTATGTGCCATGCTACACAATATGATCCTGCGGAAACAGCTGCAGCAGGGACAGAATGGTGAAGGCCCTCACAGCCCACCAGCATTGCCAAGGGACTCACAGGCACAGAGGGACTCAGACCATGAGCACCCTGTGCTAGCCCCAGTAGGCAGATGGAGGCATGCCCAGTATGCCCATGCCTTGGCAAGGAGGGAACATATAGCACACACACTGACAGTGTAGGCACTCATGGACTGACACCCTTCTCCACCTGCACACACAGCAAACATGGATGGCACACACACACACATGACCACCTGTAAATTGTCATGTATAAGTGGTCTACTGTGTGCATCCTACATAGGTAGCCCTCAACTATTGTACAAACAACTGCCATTGGCACAAGGTAAGTCAATACCTGAACAGTAAATTAAGCTATCAGCATGTGTCCATACTGTATGTACAGGTTCATAGATACATAGGTAGGTACATGCCCAACTGCTGAGGTCATCCTAAGCATAGGCAAAACGTGTCTGCTGTTGCCACGCCATCAATTAACTAACTGTCCCTCTGTGGAGCAGAGCCAATTGCGGGATCCCTGGGGTGTAGCCACTGTTCACCACCCACTCTGCAAAGATTCCCTGGAGTGTTAGTGAGGGGTTTTGTATAATGTAATCAGGGATGTAGTTCCAAATAATGGGGAGTATCCCTGACAGGAAACTTCACAGATGTTTACATGTTACAGAGTTCATAGGTTCATAGGTTCATACTAAGCTATCTGCCCTAGGGCATTTATAAGCCTAGCCAGAATGTGTTTGGCTTTCGCCACCCATTTTAAATTAATTTTGCTATGCCCTTTTTCGAGGTTAGTATACTGTGCCTCTGTCTAACAGTGACACGGAAGTGATACCCGTGTTAAACCTACGATCTCCCATCCACTCATCAAGATTCCTCTTGAAGAGAGTCAATGAGGGACTCTGCCTAACCTGGACTGGGATTTTATTCCGGAGTGAAGGGAGCCTCTGGGTTATGAATCTGTCCCTCCAGCATGTCCTATTTATTTCAGTGCTGAGGTTCAAGTCTCTTGAGCGCATAGCTCGATGGGATTTGGATTTTCTGAGGTGCAGCATGTCCATTAATTCCGGGTTGGACATGACTTTATACGTCAGGCACAGATTGCCCCTGAACAGGCTGTATGCCACTGAGAGAGCTGGAGTTTCTTTAACCAGGCAGCATATGGCATCTGTTTGAGCCCTTTGATCCTCTTGGTGAGGTACTTTTGGGGTCTTTCCAGTTGCTGCAGGTGTCTGGTAAGGTACATCCCAAAAGGGGCATTGTACTCAATTATGGGCCTGATGAGGGATGAGTAAAGAGGCACGATGACCTCCCCTGATCTAGATGTGAATCCCTTCATGATTAGGTGGGCTATATAAAATGTTTTTCTAACCACTTTGGCCACGTAGTTGTCAAATGAGAGACTGCTATCAACTTGGGTCCCCAGGTCCCTAATTACTTCTTCTGTACTTAATGGATTACCACCTATGTGGTAATTTGTGGGCACTTTGTTTTTGCCAAAGGGGATGACTATACACTTTTTGGCATTTAGCTTGAGGCCATGGCTCTGGCACCAGTTGTCTGTTTCTATGAGGCCCTTTTGGAGGATACTTGTGTCGGCTGGAGAGTTGATTATGGTGCCCAGTTTGCAGTCATCTGCGAACTTGGTCAGCGACAGTCCTTCCGTGTTGGCCTGTACCTCCGATAAATATATACCGAACAAGAGAGGTCCCAGGACTGAGCCTTGTGGGGCGCCACTTGTAACTGGTTTGGAGTCTGACATGGCTCCAGCAATTCTAACCATGTGGGTTCTGTCCTTGAGCCAGTTTGCAACCCATCTAGTGACATAGGGGTTTATATTTAAGCTGGTGAGCTTATCTATAATGCCCGAGTGGGGTATTGTATTGAAGGCTTTTGCAAGGTCCAGGTAGGCTGTGTGGACCACCTTCCCCTCATCAATGGCCTTGGTGACTGTTTCAAAGAAATCAACCAGGTTTAAGAGACAAGATCTGCCCTTAACAAAGCCGAACTGGGTAGGATCCAGTGTCTGTAGGTCCCCAATATCTTTATTTATGAGGTCCATGATGATTCTTTCCATAGCTTTGCAGACCAAGCTAGTCAGGCTTATGGGGCGATAGTTTCCAGGATCCGTTGAGGCACCACCTTTGTGGAGAGGGACCACTGTTGCTGTACGCCACTCTTTGGGTACATATCCTGTAGTAAGGCTGAGATTGAACAGTAGTTTTATGTTTGGGTTTAGCTCTTCTTGGAGTTCATGTAGGATGCAGCCTGGGACACCGTCTGGTCCCATTGATGCTGTGTTTTTTGCTTTGGAGAGGGCGGCTCTTACAGCTCTTAGTATACCTTAAACACTGCTTGCATATATAGGTAGTTCTCTACAGAATAATAAACATGTGGAACACACAACCGCTGAAATGTGCGTTAATCACCCTTGCACTACCAGTGCCTGCTCTGAGAGGTTAGATATCACTGCCAGGATTAGAACATGCAACCATGTACACATTCATCACAATAACATACCACTAAGCTACCTGAGATGTACAAATGGCAGTCGTGTATACTGACAGGATAAAACACAAAAGGTAGGAATGTGTTGAAATAGGACAAACCAGCATGTACCCAATGAAAGGTGTATGTTATATATATATATATATATATATATATATATATATATATATATATATATATGTATATATATATATATATATATATATATATATAATATATATATATACATCATCATATATATAGAGAGAGGGAGAGAGAGAGATATATATCAATATATGGGGATATACATATATATGTAGATATATGGATAGGTTAACAACATCTACATAATCATGGAGGTACATATAAATGGGATACCTACCACATACCGACTGCTTTACATACCAACGCCCGTAATCCCGAGGCTTAACGTCCGAAAGAACACAGTACCTAAACACCAGATACACGAGGTGTAAAATCATGATGTTAAGGGACAGTTAGTCAGTGCTTCTGGTGTTGCGGTTCAGGTAGGTTACTGTGTGTAAGTGTGTTTCTTAGGGTGTAGTGTGTGTAAGTGTGTGTTCTGTGTGTGGTGTGTGTGTTCTTGGGGAACTGTAATGTGTGGGTGTGGGTTAGCTTTGTGCATCTGTTTGTGCAACCTAGAAGGTAGAATATTAAAGTAGGGGGTGGTGAGGGGGGCACAGACACCTACATGGGGGGTGTAGGGGGGCTTGGCTACCTGCTCATATGTAGTGTAGGATGGTTTGTTTGGATGTGTTGGGTAGCAGTGTGTCTGTGTGTGAGTGCGTGTGTTCCATGTTCATGTTACTTTTGCGAGTTACTATCGCTGTCGGTAATGTGGGTTATGGGAGTCTGGTCCCGGTACTTTGTGCGTCGGAACTCTGTGGTTTCGGGATTCCATAGGTATCCCGTATACAGTGGTTGAAGTGTTCATATATGTGTATAGCATGGACCATAGCAATCACACATTCCGCCACTACCAACCTTTATAAACAAAGGATATGGAGAATATATGCCTATACACTATTACAAATATGTGCTATGGACATGAGCCAATGATAGTGTTACCACCTGTCCCACTTTGCAAGGGACACTCCCTCTTTGGGCGGTTGTGTCCTGACCAAATATATTAAACGTGGCAAATGTCCTGGGATTGTAGGACATAATTATGCCCCATATGTACTGTAATAGTTGCATACAATAGTTATTTCTGTATCTAAAATACCTACATGTTACAAGAAACAGGATAAGCAACTTAAACTGCTACAAGAATAAGCTTATATTTAGGCAAGAAAGGAAAGTTCTATCCCTTGTACTGACCGTGGGTTTGTGTCGGCCTGTAAATTCTGATGTGTGTCCTGAAAATGTCCCACTATGGCCATATGAAAAGGTGGCAACCCTAGCCAAAGAGGGTCAGTCACCAACACAACTACGATGACTGCAAATACCTATGACAGAAATACACAGCTTTCATGTTGCAACACTTTATTACATTCAGATGTATTACCAAAGGGATTCAAGGACTAACATTACCTGCATGCTATACAGGAACCACATAACAGTGCCTTAATGAATCAGCCTGCAATTACCATTGTATTTGTCCACAAAAGGATAGATGTTCAAATAGGGAAAGAACCCTCACGCACATATTGATTATGTATAAAAGCAGTTCCTACACACCTGCATCTGCTATGCACACCCACCAACATCACCCCCACACCCAAACATATTACAGTACAAACTGTAATAACATCACAAATCATTCACTCACTGTACGACATCTGCAGAAGCCTTAACATACCTTGTCAGAGACACACTAACATGGCCCTATGTGAAATAGCTGCTGTTATACAATGGAACAGCTGCTGATGTTACAGGGTTTGTTTGTACTAATCCCGTTTCAGAGGGTTGTGTGTACACCGGGATGTGTTAGCAATTACTGAGTAACAACACAGTATGCTACACTTGTACACCGAATCAAGGATGTCTGGTGAGCACACTGTAAACCACATAACAGTTCATGCATAGCCATACAACCTTGAGCTGCCCAAACATCCTTGCCAGACTTAAACATGTGCAGAAGTATCAGGTACAAACAAACCCTGCATAAGTAGCAATGTTCTGAAATATAACAGCTGTAGTCACATGTAGAACAAAATCGTCTAGCCATTATGCACAGTCCACGGGAGTCATGAAGCTAATATATCTCTGTGTATCTCCATATAGCTGTTGAAATATATCACAAACAACACATCCAGGCCGTCTTCCTCAAAAGTAAGGCAAACAGACAACGCCCAAAAGGAGTACTCAGTTATACACCACTCTTGCCATGGTATCGGCTAATGGAGTAGCTGCACAGCTGATGTGCATCTAATTAACTACTTTGGACCAGCAATTGGTGGACAGGATACCACATGTTACCGATATGCAGCTAGAAAAGGATGTGTTATCACACATTCAAACCATCAGTATATACCAGCGGAATGTTACAAAGAACATTGAAACACAAACTGAAAAGGATTGAATCAACAGTTAACGACACCTCGGGTTACTAATAAGGTATGTAGAACAGTCATTATGTCTGTGTATGTAGTACCTTTCTGTAGGATTTAAAGTGCACGCAATCCATATAGTGGAAACAGTTATCGTGTAGTGATGTATTGTTGAGCATAGTAACGCTTGTAGTATTTGTGTGTACTGCTGTAGGTCACAAGGCAAACAGTGCGTGCACCACAAGGGATGCTATATAAGGGCTTTGAACAAAAATACTCCTCACCAGCTGCTGTCAGTGGCAGGGCTGGACCAACAAGTATGTGCTATAACAGGGGATAGTATATATTGATATATTGTAACTGTAGCCATATGCATGGGTGTATTACTGAGAATAACATGTTGAAGGTTGGGCCACTATGCAATTATGATTTGCATTGTGGGATATTGTGCCAATAACTGTGTAATATACAGCATTGTAGGCAGATAAGTATTACAAGTTGCATAGCATTACTGTTATGTTAGGCAAACATTGATTATGTCTATTGGCATTTACAATACATAATAACAGGATACATATGTCTTTTAGTCACCAAACAGTTTATCAGCATGATAGCAAAATAAAATGGAAGAGCTAGTTAACTCTCCATGCACATAAGACATGTAATATGTGCAAAGGTAGGTACTAGGCTGTCTTATCAAGAGTATTTATAAGCCTAGCTAGAGTGTGTTGGCTTTCACTACCCGCATAGGTTGGTTCCCTGTGCCTCTTGGGTTGAGAGGGTGGCCTAATGGTTAAGGTGTTTGCCTTACAAACACAAGATGCAGGGTTTGAGTCTCACAAGGGATAATTGGCTAGGCTTAAAATGGCTTGCAAGGGCAGTTAGCTTATTACTAATCTATGAACCTATGAATGGCAGAGCCATTAGTTCCCTGTGCCCCTGTCCAGCAGAGCTACTGCAGTGATCCCCGGGTACATGTCTGTCTCCCATCCACATGTCAAGGTTTCCCTTCAAGAGCGCTAGTGAGGGGCCCTGCCTGATGTACATTGGAATCATGTTCCAAAGCATGGGGAGTGTCCAGGTCAGGAATCTATCCGTCCAGCACGTCCTAGTCATCATTGTGGTTAGGTGTATATCCCTAGAGCATGTAGCTCTCAGGGGCCTCTGTTTAGGTGGATCATATCCAGCAATACAGGGTTGGACATGGGCCTTGTATGTCAAGCAGAGATCACCTGTGAGTATGCGGTATGCAATGGAGTACAGCTGGAGTTTCTTAGGTTGGGCTGCATAGGTCATCTGTTTGAGGTCAGTAATCCTCTTGGTGTGGTACTGGTGTGGTCTTACAAGCTGTTGCAGTTGTCTTGTAAAGTATATCCCAAATGGAGTGTTGTATCCTTTAATGGGTCTAATAAGTCATGAGTAGAGAGTCACAATGACCTCCTTTGATCTGGATGCGAACCCATTAGAGATTAGGGGGGCCATGTAGAAGGATATTCTAACCACCTTGTCATTATGGGTATTGAAGGAGAGATTGCTATCTACTGGGGTTCCCGGATCCCTTATTACCTTTTCTGTATGTAGGGGACTAGCACCTATGTGGTAGTCCGTGAGTAATTAGTTATATCCAAAGGGGATGACTATGCACTTTTAGGCATTCAGCTTGACGCCATGATATTAACACCAGGTATCCGTCTCATTTTGACCCTTCCAGAGGGTGTTTGTAACAGCTGGGGAAACAATTATGTCCCCTAGTTTACAGTCATCTGCAAACCTTTTCAGCCAAAGCCCTCCTGTGCTTGTCTGTACATCAGAGAAGTATATACCGAACATGTGGGGTCCTAGGACTGAGCGCTGGGGGACGCCACTTGTAACTGGTATACAGTCAGACCTAGGGTATGCAACTCTCACTGTGTGGGTTTTGTCCGTGAGCCAGTTTGCAAACCATCACATGACTTAGGGGATAATGTTCAGGCGGATGGGTATGTTGATAATACCAAAAGGAGGAATGGTGTTGAAAGCCTATGAGAGATCTAGGTAGGCTGTGGGGACCTCCTTATCCTCATCTAATGCCTTGGTAACTGTCTCTAAGAAGTCCACCAGGTTTAGGAGGCATGGTCTGCCCTTAACAATGCCAAACTGGGAAGGTTCAAAGGTTTGGAGGTACCCAATGTCTCTGTGACTGTGATCCATGATGTGCACCATAGCCTTGCAGACCAGGCTAGTCATGCCTATAGGGAAATAGGTCCCGTGGTCCATTGTGGCACCACCTTTGTGGAGTGAGATAACTGTTGCTGTGTGCCATTCAGGGGGCACTATGCCCGATGTGAGGCTATTACTGAACATGGTGCATAGGTGGGGAGACAGTACGTTCTGAAGTTCGTGTAAAACGCAGCCTGTGATGCTGTGATATTGGCTTTAGAGTGTGCAGCTTTGAGAGGGAGGGGGGAAAGGTAGCACTGAACCTATCTGCCAGGATGTTGCGAATATCAGTTGGTTCTGTAATGTTTGTGCCTTTGTGCTGTAACTCAGAGCAGATCTGGTTGTTGACATAGCTATAGAATGCTTTGTGGTTGTTGTTGGAATTAGTGGCGTTTTAGTTTTCGTAGCTAGTTTTGGAGGATCTTATAAGGGATCTCACCTTCTTACTGAGGCTGGCCAGGGAGCTCCTCCACGCATGGGATTGTACTCTCGTTTGCAACAGTGTCTTCCTCTTGTAGTACAGTCTGCTTTATGGCAGGGGACCACCAGATTGGTTTCCTTAATTAGAAGTATAGCATCTTGGTTCTGTTTGGGATAGCACAAGCCATGCACTCGTGTAAGTGCTTATAGAGTGCATTTGTGTAGGATTCAGCAGTTGTAACAGTATTGTCTATCTGCATGGGTGTCATGACGTTCACCACGTCTGTCTTAAGAAGCATGTAGTTGGCTTTGTAGACATATTATACTGTGGTTCCCTTAATGGTGGGTGGGGGCTGAATGTGGATATCAACGGTGTTCAGCTTATGGCCAGATCGGACCAAAGAGGAGTTGACTTCACGTGTGGAGCACCGGTCACTCATGTTGGTAATGCCTAGGTCTAGGATATTGTTGCACCTGGTGGGTGTGTGGATATGTTGATTCAGGGCATTGGCGTTTATGAATTCCAGAAAGCGTTGAGCTAATGTGTTGGTACACGAGTAGTTTTCCCAGTTAATGGTGGGGTAGATTCAGTGAGACTATGTGATGAGTGTGGTGTGGTGCGAATGTTTACCTTCTCCACATGACTGTCAGGGTCAGGCTTGGTTGGAGAGATATATAACTTTAGAAAGAGAACATTTTGTCCTACTTTCTAAAGGTTTGAAATTCATTCCATACGTTAAAGGCGATTTGACAAGATCATTGTTGGATGTTAAATCATTTTTAAGGAAGGTTAACTTAAGTATAATGTTTCCTAAAGATCATATACCTATAGACCAAGGATTAAAACGAAAAACCATTTATAACTCCCCCCCCTTGCACACGCAGTTGAAAAATTTAGAGAGAATTGTTGAGAAAGAACTTAGAAATGAACAAAGTAAAACCAAATATAGGACTAACCTAAGTAACAAGGAAAAAGAAATATTAGATGAATTAAAGTTAAATTCCAACATAAGAGTGATGAAACCAGACAAAGGGGGTGGGGTGATTATAATGGATAGTATACAATATGAGGATAAGATGAATCAAATATTATGGGATGATTCAAGATATTCTAGTGTTTCGAATAATGAGGTGAATATAGCCTATAATAAAATAGATGTTGGTCTTAATGATACGTTACAGGAAGGTCTTATTAATCAAAAATGTATACATATTTAAAGGTGGAGAAACCTAGGGTACCTACAATCTTTGGAATCCCTAAAATCCACAAAAATGAGAGGGACCCACCATTAAGACCTATAATTTCTGCTGAAGGGTCTAAAACTCTACCTTTAACTAAATATGTGGATATTAAATTAAAGCACATATGGGTGGGGAAAAAAGCTATATTGAAAGATTCATGGGACTTGTTGAGAGAAATATCTACTAATCTAGCTCCAAGAAGAGCTAAACCCAAACATAAAACTACTGTTCAATCTCAGCCTTACTACAGGATATGTACCCAAAGAGTGGCGTACAGCAACAGTGGTCCCACTCCACAAAGGTGGTGCCTCAATGGATCCTGGAAACTATCGCCCCATAAGCCTGACTAGCTTGGTCTGCAAAGCTATGGAAAGGATCATCATGGACCTCATAAATAAAGATATTGGGGACCTACAGACACTGGATCCTACCCAGTTCGGCTTTAAGGGCAGATCCTGCCTCTTAAACCTGGTTGATTTCTTTGAAACAGTCACCAAGGCCATTGACGAGGGGAAGGTGGTCCACACAGCCTACCTGGACCTTGCAAAAGCCTTCGATACAATACCCCACTCGGGCATTATAGCTGAGCTCACCAGCTTAAATATAAACCCCTATGTCACTAGATGGGTTGCAAACTGGCTCAAGGACAGAACCCACATGGTTAGAATTGCTGGAGCCATGTCAGACTCCAAACCAGTTACAAGTGGCGTCCCACAAGGCTCAGTCCTGGGATCTCTCTTGTTCGGTATATATTTCTCGGAGGTACAGGCCAACACGGAAGGACTGTGGCTGACCAAGTTTGCAGATGACTGCAAACTGGGTGCCATAATCGACTCTCCAGCCGACACAAGCATCCTCCAAAAGGGCCTCATAGAAACAGACAACTGGTGCCAGAGCCATGGCCTCAAGCTAAATGCCAAAAGTGTATAGTCATCCCTTTGGCAAAAACAAAGTGCTCACAAATTACCACATAGGTGGTAATCCATTAAGTACAGAAGAAGTAATTAGGGACCTGGGGACCCAAGTTGATAGCAATCTCTCATTTGACAACCACGTAGCCAAAGTGGTTAGAAAAACATTTTATATAGCCCACCTAATCATGAAGGGATTCACATCTAGATCAGGGGAGGTCATCATGCCTCTTTACTCATCCCTCATCAGGCCCATAATTGAGTACAATGCCCCTTTTGGGATGTACCTTACCAGACACCTGCAGCAACTGGAAAGACCCCAAAAGTACCTCGCCAAGAGGATCAAAGGGCTCAAACAGATGCCATATGCTGCCCGGTTAAAGAAACTCCAGCTCTACTCAGTGGCATACCGCCTGCTCAGAGGCGATCTGTGCCTGACGTATAAAGCCACGTCCAACCTGGAATTAATGGACATGCTGCACCTCAGAAAATCCAAATCCCATCGAGCTACGCGCTCCAGAGACTTGAACCTCAGCATTGAAATAAATAGGACATGCTGGAGGGACAGATTCATAACCCAGAGGCTCCCTTCACTTTGGAATAAAATCCCAGTCCAGGTTAGGCAGAGTCCCTCATTGACTCTCTTCAAGAGGAATCTTGATGAGTGGATGGGAGATCATAGGTTTACCCCGGGTATCACTTCTGTGTCACTGTTAGACAGAGGCACAGTATACTAACCTCGAAAAAGGGCATAGCAAAATTAATTTAAAATGGGTGGCGAAAGCCAAACACACTCTGGCTAGG
Organism: Protopterus annectens; assembly: GCF_019279795.1. Lineage (NCBI taxonomy): Eukaryota > Metazoa > Chordata > Ceratodontiformes > Protopteridae > Protopterus > Protopterus annectens. The sequence goes on along the minus strand of NC_056729.1, from coordinate 1,332,577,951 downwards.
CTTATAAATGCCCTAGGGCAGATAGCCTAGTATGAACCTACGAACCTATGAAGACCTTCTATTTGTTAACATCGATATTATAGATTTATTTTCCTCCATACCCTACATTTCTGGGATGGAAATGTTTGAGGAAATTGTTTTTGAAGACCAGGGACTAACCCATAATGAGAAAATAGTGAATGTTCGTCTAATGAATATGGTTTTAAAAAACTATTTTATATACTTCAATGGAGAATTCTTCCAGCAAATCCAGGGAGTGGCTATGGGAGCAGCATGTGCTCCTACCTATGCCAATTTGGTGTTGGCAAAATGGGAGGAAAATTATATTTTGAACTCTGAATTTAGTTCCTGTTGGAAACTATATCGAAGATTTTTGGATGATATAGTTTTTTTTGGACAGCAAGTAAAAAGAAGTTTGAAGAGTTTAAGGAATATATTAGTGAAACCACTAATTTTTTAAAGTTCACTCATAAAATATCATACGATACCTTACAGTATTTAGATTTAGAAGTATATAAGGTAGATAAATTAGAAACTAAGATCTATAGAAAACCTACCTTTTGTAATTCCTTCCTTCATTATCAGAGTGCACACCCCCTACATTGTAAGAAAAATATAGTTAAGGGACAATTTGTAAGGGGATGCCGCATGACTAGCCTTGATGCAGATTTTTTACTAGAGTGCAATTTGCTGGAAGAAATGTTCATTGAAAGAGGTTATCCTCAGGAATTTAATAAGAACATTAGATCTGAGGTTGAAGAAGGAAGAAAAAGCAGATTTAAACCTATTCAGGGGTATATGAAAGATAATGATGAAGGAGACAGACACGTGGAAAATATTAAAGTAAATACTAGTAACAACTATCAGCAAGCAATGATCTTGGAATACAATACCCCGAATGTCAATACCAGAAGAATTTTTCAAAAAGAATGGGACAGATTTGTGTCCCTTACTGATTTGGAAGGTATTTCTGGTTTTCCACTTAAGGTGGTATATAAAAATTCACAGAGTATAAGGAATATTTTGTAAAATAAGAATAGGAAGCCTAATGCCGATAGAAAAAGGTTAGGTACATATAAATGTGGACACTGTTCCCAATGTACTTATATCATGAATACAGATAAGTTTTATTTAGAGAGTAGGAAAAAATGGATTATTCACACTGATTATTTTAACTGTGAAACAAAAGGTATAGTTTACTTAGCCATCTGCCTAGTTTGTAATTCCTTCTATGTGGGGAAAACAGAAAGAATGTTGAAAAGAAGGATCTATGAACATTTTTATGATATGGCAGTTGACAAGGAAACTAGTGCTTTGTTTAAACATTCCAATGTATGCACTAAACCTAAATTCTCTTTCCTTGTGCTGGAACAAATCAAAAGTGACATTAGGGGTGGCCCATGGGAAGAGAAGATAGAATTTAAGGAATTATGGTGGCAAGTCACCCTTGAAGCAGGACATTTTCCTGGTTTAAATGATTATGTTTCAATAGTGCCACTTTTGAAATTAAAGTCTGCTAAACTTTGAAAGACTTGGAATGTAATAACATGTTTAGTCAGGAGATGGCACTGTTCTCTTGTTTTTCTTGCACAACTTACAAAGCTATGTAAAATGATCAGTTTTATATACTTTTTAATTTATAGTTTTATATATATATATATATATATATATATATATATATGTATACACATATTTTTTAAATCATTTTTAATGGAAAATAATTTTATGTTCAATATTTATATTTATTGCTTACTTAATGAAGGTATATCATCCTATAGGAATATATATTTATATGGGGTTTTAAAGGAAGTTTTAATATTCATGAGCTGTGACTAAATATTCATTGTTTTTTTAAAATGTATTTATGTAATTGCATTGGTTCTTCATCAATTAATTGAAGTATAAATGATTAATTGTTTTAAACACTGGTCATCTGATGAAGTCTTATCTATAGAGACGAAAACGTGAATTTGGAGTGTAAGGGCGTTTATGGAGAGTATTTTCTGCATGGTGTGGATTGAATAAAGGAATTATATACATCTCGTTCAAGTATCAGCTTTTTCTTAGCACTCTTTTGCTTGGTTGGAGAGAGCTTTACCTCCAGTTTGGCTAGATGAGTGCATCTCTCACAGGTTGTAGTGGTGGGTGGTGTACATTGCCTCAAGATGTCCAGATTCATCAGATAGACAGGTGAGAACACTGGCAGTTGACTCTTGGACATGCCTGAATATAGAACTACTTTCACCTAGATAAGTGAAGAAAGTGAGTACAAGAGCTCTTTTACTCTAAGCAAGTGAGAAAAGTATGTACAAAATCTGTTTACCCTTACCTCTAGGTAATGAGGAAGACTGAGTGCTATAGTAATTATTAGCTTACGTAGTGCTTACAAGTTCTGAACAAGTGCTGAGCATGAATAAGCAATCCAGATAGGGTCTTGGATAACATAAACACATGGCCCCCTCCCCCCAACAGGTACACAAGCATATATCCATGTACACCACAGGGCCCCTGTACCCACAACTATGCAGGTACAAGCTGCATTCAGGCTGCATGGGACCTGTCCACATCACAGGTTGTATCATACACATATGGCAAAACAAGATGCTCTCCACTTACACATCATGTAAAACATAACTCCGTGTCAGGTTGTGTACACACTGAATGGTGCACACCAACAGGTATCACAACCCACAAAGGGGGAGACACCACTGATAATGGGAAGTACTGCACTACTACCCTGCCAAGTCTGGTCTGGAAGGCCATGAACCTTGATCAAATAATTGATGTCAGCAGTACAGATATAGATGACAGTAAGGCTGATGTCACACTGCATATCATAACCTTGTCAGGTCATAGGACATCATCACCCATACTGTGTACCACCTACACTCGGTACTAGATGTACATTCCTATGTCACAGGAGTGTTTTGCAACAGGACTGCTGGCAGAACCAACACTACAGAAGGTAAGACGAGCATACACTGCAAAGTCCAACAAGGTTTAATAGCTGAGTAAAAACAAGCTTACAGCAATCAGTAGTCCGGTGCACACTCCGGTAACTGCCAAGCAATAAAAAGTTAAAAGCGATCTGGCTGCACAAAATCCAAGTCACAAAGTGTAAAGCGCTTTTCATTAGGAGACACTTCTTCTAACTTCTTCAGACAATAGTGCTCAGAAAGAAAAAACAAGTTTAAGTACTATCCTAGTGACTCATACTTGTTAATACAATTAAGCCAATTAAGCACAGTTACATAATTTAAAGATAGAATCCTAAAATAAAATATGCTCAGTAGCAACCTCTGGCAGTAAATATCAATTACCATAAACGTGTCTATTCAGACCAACTTTTATTCTGGTAATTCCATTTGGAAAAAATGATTTGCTGGACCCTTAGGTAAAACAGTATTCTTTTATTCAACGTTTGCAAAACAGGTAAGCGCTTTCACCAAAGTGGCTTCTTCAGACCTCAATAGTATTGCACAGATAAAAATGCGCTCTATTTATATATAAATCAATTAACCTGCTAAACTCCACTACCTTTAATTAAGGAGTGAAAACGTCACATCAATTTACTAAGACATACATAAGTAAATTTACATAAAACCTCAAAAAACTTATCTAAAAACTAATTATTCAAACAAATATTCACATTCAATATGTAAGAGCATCAAAATAAAAACAATATAAAAAAGAGAAACATTCAAATACATATATAAAAAATATATAACAAATAATTAATTATTTAAAAGTCAACCTCCTGTTTCTAATTGCCGGTTTGATGGGAATCTTTTCATTCAACCCAGGATATAGATGTGCCTGGAGTTTAATTATCCATTTCATTTCATTCATCTCAGTAAAATTCCTGACATAACCACCTCTCAAACTAGGTGTATTTACTAACATCACCATAAACTTAAACACGTGTGAGGTATCAGTAGCTAAAGTATGTTTTGAGAGTGCATTGGTACCAGACTGAATGCATATCTAGTACAAATGCTCTCTCACCCTATCTCTGAGTCTCCTATCAGTTTTGTCCACGTAAAAGACAGGGCATGAGGAGCACATAGCGAGATAAACCACATTTGGTGTTACAATCAGCTGTTACATCAAATTTATGTATTTGTAATGTATTGGGGTGTATAAAATTGAACGATTCAGAAATGAAAGAACAAAAATTACAATTATAGCATGGCCTAGTTCCTAAGTATAAATCAACATGAGATAAATGAATATTACTAAAAGGGTGACATAAAAGTCTGAATAAATTCTTCTTATTCTTAAATCGGAGCTGTGGTTGTTCCCCTACAGTATTCCTAATAAGAGGGTCTATAGTTAATAGGTTCCAGTGTTTATAAATTATATCTTTAATCTGACAAAAATCATGAGTAAAAAACATTGATAATTTCTGTCTAGATGTATTAAAATTATCAGTTTTACTGAGTTCTAAATACTGACAATTACCTTCCTCCGAAAAATAAGGGCAAGCTCTACTAGACCTCATATTCTCTGTGCTTAGGAAACTACAACTAATCTCATTATCATTATATTTCCTAGCAACTAACCTATCATTAAGGTCAGTGAGTTATTTTTCAAAATTAGACTGTATTGGATTCAATCTAGAAGCCCGAATAGCCTGTCCTTTTACTATATTCTTAAAGATGTAACCAGGATGCATACTGTGTCTATGCAATAATGTGTTCTTATAACAAGATTTCCTATAAATTCCTGTATTCAATTTACCATTAGCCAGACGCTCAATGTATACATCTAAAAAGGGGATACTGTGTCAAAACATAGTAATGGTAAATTTCAAATAATCAGTGAGAAAATTCACTTCTTCACAAAATCTATCAGCCTCACTGCCCTTCCAGAGAAAAAACAAATCATCTACAAAGCGTTTGTAAAGTATAACAAACTCTTTGTAACTGGGTAGATGAAAAAGTTTATCCTTCTCCCACACTGCCATAACAAGGTTGGCGAAGCTATTGGCACATGAAGTGCCCATAGCCACGCCATCCTTCTGGAAAAATAATTCATTGTCAAATATGAATATATTATTCTCCAACACTGTTCTTAGTAAACTACAAAAAATATCAATCTCGGTATTTAAAAAGTCAGTGTAGTTGGATTAATAATGATATATACATTGTATGCCATGTTGATTAGGTATCATCGTAAACAGGGGCTTAATATCCATAGTTACTAAAATATATGGTAAATTATCAGGTATATTCACTGTTTCTTTATATAAATCAAGTAAAAACAGGTCCAAACATTTTCTCAACAGTCACAGAGAGGGGTTCAGTAACCTACCCCCTACCTGCCACTATAGGTCTCATAGGCGGTTTCACAGGGTCTTTATGTATTTTTGGAAGTCCTTGTATAGTTGGAATTAAAGGATGTTCTACCAACATAGAATTCAATATTTCATTAGTAATAACTCCACTCATAAATAGACCTTGTAGTGTACTGTAAACCTTAGACACATACTTTTGAACATCACTATCCGTAATTGGTACATAAAAAGTCTTGTCCTGCAGCATTTCACGCATATAATACTTATAGTCCTTACTATCTAAAACAACTACTGGACCACCTTTATCCGCTGGTCTAATTGATATATTATTATCTTTCCTCAAGTTAACTAAAGCCCTTTTCTGCTGGAAAGATAAATTATGTTTATTATTATTAGATCGTATATCTTTATAACAAGTGTATAAGTCTTCTTCTACAGTTTTGCAAAAAGCATCCACTAAGGGATGTAAATTAGGAACAAATACACTAGGTTTCTGTAATTGTGGGGCATAAGTATTACTTTCTATGTTGTCAAATAGCAATTTCATGTTAAGTTGCACCCACCTTTTATAGGTTAAAAGAAACATTACACAACACAGTTTTTTATGAAAAGATTACTACTTCCACAGGTCCCTGAACATTAGTTATAAGTAAACTGAACTAACCATGATTTTAATTAATACTATTTAATTTACTACATGCTCTGTTACAAAACAACAGAACTTTGTTTTTTTATAAAACTAAGGCACTCATTTTACCTAATGACTTAACAAAAACAAACTGTTTAACTTCAGTATTTTAGGATTATACCTTTAAATTATGTGACTGTGCTTAATTGGCTTAATTGTATTAACAAGTATGAGTCACTAGGATAGTACTTAAACTTGTTTTTTCTTTCTGAGCACTATTGTCTGAAGAAGTTAGGAGAAGTGTTTCCTAACGAAAAGTGCTTTACACTTTGTGACTTGGATTCTATGCAGCCAGATCGCTTTTAACTTTTTATTGCTTGGCAGTTACCGGAGTGTGCACCGGACTACTGATTGCTGTAAGCTTGTTTTTAATCAGCTATTAAACCTTGTTGGACTTTGCAGTGTACGCTTGTCTTGTCTTGTGCCTATTAGTTTTTGGACTTTTTTAGTAAACACTACAGAAGGTGTCTGAATAATACATGCTCATCACACCAGTGGCAGCTACAGTATGTCAGGGTTAATGAATTTTATGCCCCCTCATTGTAGTCCATACCTCACAGACAAACAGAAGGCATCTGCCTATTGAAGTATGTGAATGACTATGATCTAGGAGCAATAGCTGACTCAGGAGTGTTGTGGACAACATACAGAAGGGGCTTTGTGGGTGAGGTGTGTGTGACATATGGCCACAATCTGACAGCTACATATTGCATTGTTATATGTTAATAACCTTGTACCCATGAACTACCACCTAGGCAGTGGTCAACATAATAGACACTTGAGTGTAAGGGATGCAGCTGGGCAGTTGTCTTTCCTGTGATAGTTACATCACCACACCTGTCAGGTAGTCATATGTGGCAACCCTAATAATGATAGGCTGCCATCCATGAATTTAGAGATCATTGTCCAGCCATACACAACACTCAAGTGACCCATATCAGATCACATATTTCCTTTAAGGGGTATTGGCCATGTGCAGATGGCCTACACCAGCCTTCCCATTCCCCATCTCCACTATGTAGCATGATGCATACCCAGAATAAATCCATGTCCAACCCAGTGATGTTGGACATGCTACTCATACTCATCCTGATCTCGAACACATACTTCATGGACATCCACTTTCCACATGCTGGACAGATCCTTGTCCCATGCACTTTACATAGTCCTGCCATACTATGCATTCCTGTCCGTCAAAGCTGCACATCATTCCCCTCTCAGACATGGAGTGATGACCGCATGGTGAATGTATCATTAACCCTGTGGATCAGTAATGTGGCACCGCTTCACCTGGCCCCACAGACCCGCCTGTCGGCTACTGCCAGGTAACGTTTCATCCGAGATTCATACATGGCCCATGGCATATAACCCACTAGTTGACTTTGACTGTACATGTTATAGTTGATATCCATCCCTGCAAATACCATCTGGCTAACCAGTATCCCATGTGTATCACATGTGCAACACAGGTGATACATGGCAGGATGTTGAATTGCTGTACAATGCCATGTAGATGTATATGGCAGAACACATACATGTAAAACCTTATGTGAGCAAGTCTGCAGGGTCACAGGTCATGTCTGTTAAGGCAGTGTAAGTCCTTATATGTGACATATACACAGCATCAAGGTCGACTGCATTAATGTGGACACATCCAGCCATATGCTGATAGGTAGGAACACCAGTACAGGCAAACAGACATGCCCACATCAAGACAGCATCCACATGGAGTATGAGCAATGTAATCAGGTGACACACACACATATATGGTGATAATATCCACTCAACATTGAGTGTCACATGTGTGTCACAAACACATCAGTGTCATGTAGGTTTGCAAATACAACTATTTAAACTTAATAAATGCGATACACATGTATGTACATCTGTAGCTCTGTATGTCTCTGTGAGTTACTGTGACCTGTCTCCATCATTATGTCTTCCAGGTATGCTGCGTGCAAGGCTACCCCCTTTTACCCGCTTGGAGGATGAGGCCTTCATCCCTTACCTACTCGACAATCACAATATCCTCTTCAGCCATGTGCCACAGGATGCACAGCAGCGTGATGCCCTGTGGATGGAACTTCGCAGGAGGGTTAATGATGTTGGTGGCCACAACCGCACATACCAGCAGGTGCGCAGACACTGTACAGACCTCATTAGATGGGTGAAACAGCATACAAATGCAATCACCAGGGAACAAGGTGCAACAGGTGGTGGACCACCAACCCAGCCCCCACTCACACGTACCGAGGAGCTACTGGCCAACCTGGGGACACCTGCAGAACCACATCCACAGGCCTTAACCGATATTGTGGAGGTGGGTGTCTCTCAACCACTGAGCCTGGAGTTGCCTGGTAAGTCAGTACTGCACCTATAACAACTATATTCCATATAGTTGCATGTGTCACTGTACAGTATGTAATGTAACATCATATGCAAGGCATGTATACACACATGCCGCATACTATAGTATGCTACTCTGTGCATACACCATAGTATAGTCTAATGTTCTGGTGTATGTGTTATGCACATTTCACCCTGTAGCCATTATACAGGTGTGGGTTATGCTCATACTGCTGTGTTACTCCTATTTATGTACCTCTGGCATTCCGCTGCAACAGCAGTCCATTGCAGGTGAGAGTGTTATTATTTATCAGGAATCATAATGCACAAATCTATCTTCCATGTGGCCATTTACAACATGTACACATAATGTATGGTCCTGTCACAATATACAGGTCGGGCCTGCAATGCATTACAATGACTACCCATGTGCAACACTTGCAAACTATGTGAATCATCTCACCGACATGAATCCTCACAAACTGTCATTGCCAGATGTGTGGACAGCTATGCATACAATGGTGGAGGTGCTGTTCACTTTAGGGATGTACTACAGATCAGAACTACACATGTGGTGAATATAAACAGTACTACACAGTGGGCTGGAGTATGGCCAGCACACAGGATTCACTGGTGTTGATCATAGCCCTGCTATGAATGTCACACAATGTGATGTGCTATCTTGACATGTCCATGACATCTAGTGGCCTAGCTGCAACACTTGCCTACCTAACTTGAAAACATATCCCACATACCACCCTTTATCTGCATAACTCTGTTGTCAGTGGAGCATATATGTCATATGGGACAGCACAGACATGTGAAATAGATACCCGTTACAATAATTTGGACAACACATGTACACACATGGCCATTGAGGATGGCCAGTGACATGGAGCAACACACAGTAGAGGTAATGTGCTTGTGTGTACACCCTGTCGTACAATGGCTACATATGGTCCAACTATGACCTTTGTATAATGGTCATATTGTAGATGTGGAACACTAGACATCCTACAGGCCTGGGCACATCTTGTGTAAGCGTAACATATATCCACCACGTAAGATGTGTTGAACATCTTGAGGGTGTCATGACATGCCAGCAGTCACCTGTACAGTATCCACATCAGCCCACAGATACAGTACATTCCCCTTGCTGGTGTTGGACATCAATGTCATACTTGCTCCTCATGTATGTGTGTGTGTGTGTGCGTGTGGTACACAGATGTCATGTGGGACATGGTGTACCGTGTTCACCATGTCCGGCTATAGTTGCCAGGCAGCAGCAATATGGTTGCAGATGTGCAGGGATGTCATCCATATACCCATCAGTGACCTGTGTCACAACTTCCACATCATGGTTTAGTGTGTATACACCTCAGTGACATGGGTCACATTCCACAGTATATATGTATTGTATCTGAATACAGTCATGGCTATGAACTCTGTCTGTAACTCGCACTGTATAGCACTAGAGACACCTCATGATTCCCTGCAATGGCCATGCACATCAACTAAATGTGCAGTATATCTGTAGGGTGGACAGACAACACTGCATTGGGACATTATTGCCCCACTGCATATTTGACAGGACACCATTGTGTTAAACATGTATGCATGTCATTGCACACGTCAGTGGATCACATGTCATACTACATGTGATTGTCAAGGTCATATGCCACACATCAGGCAGGTGTACTGTTAACCTGTGCTGGTCTACATGGTGTAACACAGGGATGTATGCTAACTACTACTATGATTGTGTAATTTGCATGCCATCTGCTATGGCACATGCATGCTGTTTTGTGCAACCCAGGGATGTATGATAACTGCCACTATTATTGTCTGTGCTGCATGCCATCTGCTGTATCACATGCATGTTGCATGCCTTCTGTCATATCACATGCATGTGTGTGTGTGTGTGTGTTTGTGTGTGTGTGTGTGTGTGTGTGTGTATGTGTGTCTATTGTATAGATTGTAATGTACAGTTCTTGTCTGCCCTCACAGGTGATGTAGGTGCATTGCCCTCCTGCTGTACATCTGATGTTAGTGCCCCCACAGACTCTAGCAGTGATGATGAATGTATGATTGAGTCACAGGCAGAGTTGTCAGGGGCTGAAACTGTGCCATTGATTGCCATTCCATCTATATCCCCCTCATCCCTGCACACAGATTCCATGCCTGCACATACCCCATCACCAGTGGCCATAGAGGAAGGGCAGTTGGCACGTGGTACCTTGGAACAGGAAAGTGTGGGGGCTATGGAAAGTGTGCCTGCACACCATAGTGTCAGCCAAATGACTGGTGGTGCCCCACACAGGCACGTGGCCATTGCTGCTCGTAGGAAGACCTCGGGCCAACATGCTCCTGCAAGACAGAGTGCAGCAGCTGGTGTCACTAGATGCATGTTTCAGGCTGTAATGGAGGCACAGGCATGTGCTGAATGGTGCAACAGAGAAGATCAGAGGCTACAGAGGGCTGCTGTCCATTCTTTAAACAACAACATCCAAGTAATGGTAAATGCTCAACAGCAGATTGCTGAAGCTTTGGATAGATGGTTGGGTGACATGGTTGGAGTCCTTGACCATGGCATGACAATCCACGAGCATGAGCTGTCTGTGTTGGAACATCTGGTAAGAGTGAGGCATTGGGCATGTGGATGTAGGCCTGCTACATCACCTGTGTCAGGTCTACGTGTACAAGCTGGCTCACATGTCCGCTCCCATAGTGGCGGTAGCAGCAGCAGTGCATCTGGTGCTGTGCTGTCCACACCACAGCACAGCAGGCCATGTGCACGTGGCCCAGGTTGGTCCCAACAGGGACACGGTTCCAGTGGACAAGTGACATCAGACAGTACCCAATCTGCACCTCTGCCTGGTAGTGCCCGTGCAACCCCTGGCAGGCACAGGTCACATGTCCGTGGCTGGACACCATGAACTGTAAAATCTCACCTGTACAGTCTGCAGCTGTCAATAATACCCATGTGTAGGCCAGAAACATGGCAGAACTGTGTGCATACATACATGCACACACTGGAAGCATATGTAGGGCACCGCAACACACACATGCATAACATCCACACATGCTCAATTAGATCAAAAGCCCAAACCCACACACATGATGTCATCCAATGGTGCAGCCTAGGCCTTTGGCAAACATTAACACCCTGTGTATGTGATGATGCCTGTGCCGCATCCCTGACATCCACACCATCAGTGCAGGGACATGCTCATATGGTCTGATGCACAGGGTGAACAGACTAGGAAGATAAGTGTAGTTTACAATTGTTGAGGACTGCTGACAGGCAGCAGATATACCATGTACTACAGGTGTAAATACTGTTAACAGTATGTGTCTTGTGTAACAACAGTAACTGCATGTTGGTCATGATGTTCTGCTGTCTTCCTTCAGGTCTAATTGCACATGCCGGTGGATGTCAGTGTTTGCAGTCAGTGTCCCATATGTCAATGTGGACTACTCACAGGTATGTATGAATATACCAGCAAGCACCGTGTAGCTGCCACATACCAGTGAGAATGTCCCACGTTACAAACACATCTACCAATCCAAGAGCATGATAGCTGTGTATTTAGCTACTGTGGCCACAGATGTGACATCTAAGGGTGACATCACAGGTACAGTTACATGGAGTGGTGAGGTAAGAGAGTGGTCTAGCTGATTACAAGGGTAGAGGCCAGTGGGAAGTGTGAGGCCTCATTGGGAATCAGTAATACACGTTCCCAAGACAGAATGCCAACACACAACTGCACCCACACACTCAGGTATTGACACACATGTATTCAGTGACACAGTAACACACCCACACACTCACGGATTCACCGACACAGTAACACACACTCGCACACAGCTGCTACTGGTGAGGTGAGGAATCCTGCCTATGCGCAAATCATCATTACAGTACTGTGCACCTACATGTTGCACCACAGAGAATACACAATGTAGTCAGTACGGCCTAAGATCGGGGACATTAACACGGATAGTAGAATGCATTGCCTGGATGGGGGAGGGGTCCTACCAGTTCAGTATGGTAACATACATCCTCATCCCAGGGACCAGTCAGCCCTACATGCACACACTGTGGCATTCAGTATTTAATACACCTATGTCACGCACATACAGATACCTCACATGTGTGAGATTCACGCCTCTGCCTATGTCCTGCTTTCTACATTGCAATCTGTACAGATGTGTACACTAGTGTACAGGAGAGTGAGTAACAATTGAGATGTATTCCCCACAATATGTGACATATATGGACACACACGCAACCACACATGCCAGTACTGTGAATCTCAGACCTGCCTAGCTCATGTTATGTATGTCAGATGTACAGCAGTATTGCATGCATTACAAACTGTACTGATGCTTCCTGTGGCAACAGTGCTGATATATGCACATGGGACGTCTTAACTATTAACAGGTGTCAAGTGATTTACCTTCGCTGTCACCCTGACCGCTGTCTAAGTTGTGTGTTATGCCCTTCAATTAACAACATTATTGCTTACCAGTTACACAGGTTATTGTAGGACCACTTATGACACACCTGTGAGCTGTCCACAGCAAACATCCATCTGCAAAGATGCCCCACCACTTTATTTCCACACATCTGTCCATACCTGAGGTACATCTTTCTGTACATTCAGCATATCACCATATACAGTTGGCAATGCTGAGGCTGCATTGCAACTGCATGATGTACTAGGATACACGTCACCTGCATACATCAGCAACTGCACACACATGTTATCTGAATGCACAACCCTACGTTTCCAGGTGTGTAGGTCCTACAGTCCTGACATTTGGGCATGTTTGTAGGCATTGCAATTGGTGGACATGTGTAATGACATACATGACGCATTGACTGTTGTATGATATGATGGGTGTAATGGGTGACCAGTACAGAGGGAATGTCACCTCTGTCAACATTGATATCGCACCTTATGTACTATTAGCATTCAGCAGCCATGGACCTACATTCCATGTGCATGTGTGTAATGATTGTAGCCACCTGTTTGCACAAAGGACGACAACAGCTATGATATTTACATGCATGTTGTGTGTGTGTGTGTGTGTGTGTGTGGCATGTACATACTCAGGGCAGGTACATGTATGTCATATCCATACATGAGGGTGTGTACTGGTGTACAGCAACAGTCACCTACTAATGGTGGAAAGTACAGAGGGCTCCTGGTATGTGTACATCTGACCTGGTCACAGACAGTGGTATCATTGCATTGCATAACACATGATGCAACTGTGTCAGTACATGTGTACTCTCTACAGTTGATGTAGAACTTAGTACAGTACACAGGTCAAGGGTCACATGGTGGTGTACTCTTCTATGTCATACAACATGTATGGTTGCGTGTTGGTGGTCCGAGGGCATGGTGCTGTCTGAGGTTTACATCCTAGAATGCAGCACGTGACACTGTATCCTGCACATGACTCATCTGTGATGCCTTTCATGGGGGGACCAGTCAGTACATATGAGTGGCCTTTATGTATGTGAGTATACCACCTGGAGCGGTCTGTACCTATGTTATGGCCCACATGTCTGGTAAAGAGGTATATGGTGGTAGTGCTAGGTTCTGAGGTATATGGTGGTAGTGCTATTGTGCACTACAGAGCCATCAGCCAGGTGTTCCTCACTGCATAGATGTCAGTACTCCCCATTGTTGGATCTACAGTGACCAGCTGTGAATATGGACGCTACCCATCTAGCACTGGTTAGCATAAGAAAACAATGCAGATGTCCTGTAGGTGTATGGGAATTAACCTGTGTTTAGGACATTTGCCTTGGAATGGCACTGTGTGGGCGGATGCAACTTGGGTAATATCCCCACTCCCTTGAATCAGGGATGCATGTGATATGTGACAAAGGCTTGCCTACTGTCAGCCATGTCATCCCAGAATGACAGGAGATGTTGCTTAAAAGACCGGTGTCAAATATATGTAGAGCAGCGTTCCTGCTAACAATGACAACTAAACACCAGGGCCCATTAGAATGTGTTCTTTACGTCTACCTGTAATAGCATGGTCACTGTGGCCTTCCGTTTTTAGCATCAGAGTGCATCCCAGTCAGCCCTGTGCTACTAGGAGTATGAGCATGCCCAGTATATCCTTGTGTAGATGGACACATAGTGCATTTCGAACAGCCCTGTGCTACTAAGTGTGTGAGCATGCCCAGTGACACCTTGTGTCGGTTATGTGCCTCTGTGTATGGGCATGGCCATTGTAACCCTGTATAGTGGTAGTAGTCGTCCATTCCACAGATGGGCATACTCCAGGTCAGGATGGATTCCTACTTTAAACACACAGGTTCACAGGTATGTACATCTTAACTGCCAGCATCCCTGTTGATGTTCACATTCCCAGAAGGTCATAATGACAGCCTTGAAATTTGTAGTCTGTGTGGTGTGATTCGTAAGTATGTAGTATTGTAATAGTAATCTATAAATAGGAAGGTGTTCTGTTCCCGCCACTGGCGTGTGTGTGTGTGTGTGTGTGTGTGTGTGTGTGTGTGTGTGTGTGTGTGTGTGTGTGTGTGTGTGTGTGTGTGTGTGTGTGTGTATGTATGTCTGTCCCCATTTGCCAGAGGACTGTAAATTGCTTTTAGACTGCCCACACTCCATACATTTCTTATACCCATCGTTAGCAAGGCCAATGATGTCACCCATCTACAAATACACCTCTGGGAATGCTGTGTCTCAGTAATCTTGGTAGCGTGTTCTATAACTACGTAATGCTGTACTGTAATAAAGTAGTTAAGTTGGTGTTCTAGGCCCACACGTGCCATATGTGTGTGTGTGTGTCCCTGAGGACTGAGTAATGCTTTTATACTGCTCACACTCCATACATTTCTTATACCCACCGTTAGCAAGGCCGATGATTTCACTCATCTACATATACACCTCTGGGAGTGCAGTGTTCTCGTAATCTCGGTAGCCGTTCTGTAACTGCGTAATGCTGTAGTGTAATAAAATAGTTAGGTCAGTGTTCGAGTCCCACACTTGCTGTTTGTGTCCCCATTTGCCTGAAGACTAAGTAATGCTTTTATACTACTCACACTCCATACATTTCTTATACCCACCGTTAGCAAGGCTGATGATGTCACCCATCTACAAATACACCTCTGGGAGTGCTGCGTCCCAGTAATCTCGGTAACATGTTCTGTAACTACGTAATGCTGTAGTGTAATAAAGTAGTTAGGTCAGTGTTTTAGTCCCACACGTGCTGTGTGTGTGTGTGTGTGTGTGTGTGTGTGTGCGTGTGTGTGTGTGTGTGTGTGTGTGTGTGTGTGTGTGTGTGTGTGTGTGTGTGTGTGTCCGTTTGCCTGAGGACTGAGTAATGCCTTTATACTGTTCACACTCGATACATTTCTTATACCCACCGTTAGCAAGGCCGATGATGTCACCCATCTACAAATACACCTGTGGGAGTGCTGTGTCCCAGTAATCTCAGTAGCTTGTTCTGTAACTGCGTAATGCTGTAGTGTAATAAAGTAGTTAGGTTGGTATTCTAGTCCCACACATACCATGTGTGTGTGTTTGTCCCTGTTTGCCGGAGGACTGAGTAATGCTTTTATACTGCTCACACTCCATACATTTCTTATACCCCACACTCCATACATTTCTTATACCCACTGTTAGCAAGGCCAATAATGTCACCCATCTACAAATACACCTCTGGGAATACTGTGTCCCAGTAATCTCGGTAGCGTGTTCTGTAACTGCGTAATGATGTAATGTAATAAAGTAGTTAGGTCGGTGTTCTAGTCCCACACTTGCCGTGTGTGTCCGTTTGCCTGAGGACTGAGTAATGCTTTTATACTGCTCACACTCCATACATTTCTTATACCCACTGTTAGCAAGGCCAATAATGTCACCCATCTACAAATACACCTCTGGGAGTGCTGTGTCACAGTAATCTCGGTAGCACATTCTGTAACTGTGTAATGATGTAATGTAATAAAGTAGTTAGGTCGGTGTTCTAGTCCCACACTTGCCGTGTGTGTCCGTTTGCCTGAGGACTGAGTAATGCTTTTATACTGCTCACACTCCATACATTTCTTATAATCACCGTTAGCAAGGCCGATGATGTCACCCATCTACAAATACACCTCTGGGAGTGCTGTGTCCCAGTAATCTCGGTAGCGCATTTTGTAACTGCGTAATGCTTTAGTGTAGTAAAGTAGTTATGTCGGTGTTCTAATCCCAGACATGCCAAGTGTGTGTGTGTGTGTGTGTGTGTCTGCCTGCGTGAGACAAGTACAGTGCTTTGTAGTATTTACCGTAGCACATGCCCTAAATGAGTATTTCTGCAGTGCAATACGGTAGGGGGTTTTATACAGGACATGGCAAGTGTGTGTTTGTCTGTCAGAGCCTGTGTACAGGTGGTCATGATTGTCTTACCATTGGACATGTTTGGGAGCGGGTTTTGTAGTTTTCCTATATGGTATCCTTCTTATGACACATTGGCCACCTCACGAGGAGTACAGCTGTCAGTCAGCCATGGCACTGTGTTGGCAAGCCATACCCATACATCTGGCAAAAGGCCTGGTGAACTAAGTATGCAGCCCTACTAGTACCCGGCATATGTCCCGCACCCATGTGCCATGCACATACAACCTTGCCTAGGCTATCCCACTATGGTGCTAGTAACGTGCATTGAGGACAGATAGTAGGCATGGTGTGAATGCAGTGGTCTGCAGAGGACATGGCACCCTGTACAGCAGTACAATAGGCACATATATGTGAACATTGTGCCTTCACTATGTTCCACACTGAATGCCTGCAACATATGTGGTGCCATCAAATGTGATCCACTAAGGCCAGACAATGCTGTACACATGTGCCCTGTATGGTCCCATGCCACTGACACCATGGAATACCTGTATCATACTATCCATGCAGGTACATGGCTGACCTGCTCACTATAAGCAGGTTTTGCCACACCAGGCCAGTATTGGCATATCGGGATATAACAGGCTGTGTACACTACATGTGTCTGCCAAACCAGGTACACCTGTACATGTCACTGTACAGTATTTTAGGACTATCAAACACAGACATGGCATACATTGCAAAGCTATGGCCCTACATATTGGTAACCAGGATGTCAGGCCTAATAATGCAGTACCCATCTGTGTGGGACATTGCAGACACTACACCCCCGCACTGCACACCATTGTATTGTGACGCGATGACAAGGATTACCCCTCACCCAGCCTTGTACAGCCATCTTGCACAGCCAAACACTACACACCCATGGAGCAATGCATACCTGCATGCCACTACTGGCACCCTGTGTCTGCATGTGGGTTGTGATGCTCCCAACCACAGTCACTCCCAGTATAAACCTTGTTGGCATACCAACAGTTGTCAAGTACTTTCACATGCCCTAGCCCATAGAACCTCCAGATATCCCCTGTGGTGCATGTGGTCCTGTGCATTACTGCAGTGTGGCAAACTAAGTGGTTATGTTGTGTATTTGTGGCCCTGGAAAAGGTGTCAATGTGTGTCCATTAGAGAGTATGGTTGTGGTGACAATGGCATCTGTTCATGTGGACTGACATGTGTGCCACACCTAATGTATGTCTACTATATCTGTTGCAGATGGCACTCACTCACCTACACACATGTTCTTACAGCACAGCAACATGTCACCTTTGTGGCACATGAAGTAACGTCATGCACATGTAATAGTAATGAGTAGTCAGGGGTTTGTCCCTGTACTATTCAGTGTGTGTCAGATTATGGTAAAGTCTCCAAGCCCTTCCCTGGTGTACATTGCCTGTCCCGCACACACACTCTCTGGTGGATGTAAAGGTGTACACCTGCACAGCAGCAGCATGTGTATTGTAAGACATGGAAATGGTCAGGTGATGACCACTGCACCTATTGCAGTCCTCCTCTGGCTGATTGCATGTGATACAGCTGTGATGGTGTTCCCATAGCCATCCACATGATAAACACAGTACACTATCTAGGGAAACATGTTATTATCTGGCCATGACAGTCGCTGTGAGTGGTACCTGGATGTGGTGTTCTGACACGGCATCACAGATGATATCTGGATGTACCTCAATCATTTTCCACAGTGGGAAATAGCCTAAAGACAGGAGGGTGATGTGCCACACATAACTACAGCATGTAAGTGTAGCTAAGCTGCATTGAGACTACTGCCTGTTTAACATGTGTGTGGTAATAGCTATTCTGCATGTTACAATACAGACATGACAGTACTCTGTTCATGAGGGACCCCCATCTGTAGGGCCATCTGTGAACTGGTCAGTGTGTACAACCATGTGTTTCCTGTGTTACACACTGAACACACATCTGTGCACAGCAGAAGCATATTGTGAGGATTGCAGACAGTACATGATGATAGGGATGTGTTACTGCCATCACATCCCTGACTGGACATGTGTCACATGAGACAGTGGTATGACTCACACTGTGTGGGATTCCCAGTGACAAGCCAATGATGGGCAACTGTTCATAGCTGTGGTCACACGTCTACTAACCATTGTGCAGTTGGCATGTGGTATATATGCATGTGTTGTGCTCCCTCTGCAAATGTATACCATCTGTTGTGTTGGGTTGCTGGTGATATCTATGCATACTGTCGTAGGTAATCCTGTATGCTGTTGTCTATCACTAAGCCATATGTGGGATTAAAATGCAACACCATAGGCTGAATGGGTTGGGAGGTCCCGGCAGAACCTCCTGTCCCACTTCAGCTGACCATGGCACTGGGCACTAGCACATCTGGGGCCCAGCCATAGACATCAACCTCTGTTGGCTCTGCACCACTTTCTGGTGGTACCACCACTGAGGATGGAGCATGTCCCCCTTGGGAACGGGACCCGACAGGTACATATCTGCTATCGTGCGGTCCCGGGCATGTTGTGTTGGTGG
Source organism: Protopterus annectens (assembly GCF_019279795.1). NCBI lineage: Eukaryota > Metazoa > Chordata > Ceratodontiformes > Protopteridae > Protopterus > Protopterus annectens. The sequence continues at coordinate 1,332,558,681 of NC_056729.1, read as the reverse complement.
CTCCCTAAGGGATTAAGAAGCCAGATACACCAGTTCAAGGGCGGAGTGTCACATTTACATGGTGATGCTGCCCCTCCTGGACAGCCCCCACCACTGCATCCTTTGCAGCTGTGTAGGTGCAGTGGCAGTTGCCCATGGCTGGGGACCTCTGTCCCACTGTTCCCATGGGCTTTTGAATGCCGAAGACCCATCCCCGTCCAGGGTGTATCCCCCCACATGTGTCATATACCAACCTTTTATGCTGTCATTGGTGTAGGTAGACCAGGATGGGGGCACTGGCTGGTGTGGGGGGTGCTGTTGTAACCTCTGCCTAGGGCACCAATTGACCTAAGGCTGCTCCTGACTACAGTATCGGGAATGGCTGCCCATTAGGCGACGGCATGGCATTCGACTGTACAGAATCCGTGGCCTGTCCAGTGAATTAATCATATTTATGTATTCCACATACACTCTGCTCCCATCTAGCTGATACATGGGAACCGAGACTCTGCAATGCAGACAAGTAGTTGGGTTGTGGGAGCCACATCCGTCGACCGAGTCATGCTACCGCATACCTATTACAGGTTTGCCACCTTTTCAATTGGCCAAGGTGGGACTTTAGGGTTACCACCTGTCCCACTTTGCGAGGGACACTGTGAAAATAATCAAGACATAGCACATGTCCAGATTACAGGACATTATTATATTCTATGTTTCATTAATAATTGCATAAAACAGTTATTTTATATACAACACTTCTATATGTTATGTAAAGTAGCATAAGCAATTCAAATGCAACTAGATTAAGCTTTTATTTGTGCAAATAAGTATAATCCTGTACTATGCACTGCTGTAGGTATGTTTTGCCCTGGAATGTCTGACATTTCCACAGAACATGTCCCACTCTGGCCATTTGGAAATGTGGCAACTCTATAGGACCTGTATGTAGAGACATCAGACTTTGCAGGGCAACACACCCACAGCCAGTAGAAAGGGGAGTACTTCACTGTTTTGCCTAAATAAAAGGTTACTCTTGTAGCTTTATAGCTGCTTATACTGTTACCTATAACATTTAGGTGTTTCAGGTGAACATAATTGTTTTATGCAACTACTACAGACAATATAGGTAATCTTTGCCCTAAATCACAGGACATTTGCCATAATTACAGTTACTTTACAGGACACAACTGCCCAAAGGGGAGTGTCCCTCGCAAAGGTGGACAGGTGGTAATGCCAACCCTATTATTCTATCAACTTTCTAAGGTAGTCGGCGGAGCATGTGCTTTCTCTCACTAGCAGACCTCACATACAAATGGGGAAGAATGAACACTGAATCAGGGACACTGCATAATGACCTTAGGGACACATTTAAAAGGTTGGTGCAATTAACCTGACACATTGACAGACACAGCACATATGTATTCATACACATTGTCTGAGGTACATGCTGTTTATGACTCTTATATGTTGTCATTATTCATTACGTGTATTCCGCCACCTTTCCTCCTAATATCACTAGTTCTAGGAGGGTTTAGTTGGGACTGTGTTAGATTCTGATTCATAATCACGGACGTCCCTGGTAATCAGGGACAGTTCAATGATCGGGTCCCTATGTGTTCCCCCAATGGTTTACGGACTGTCCAGTAGATGTGCTCTTAAGGTCTGGGAGGTATGGGTGTCTGCTATACCCACATTGGAATATTACTTACACCCACGGGGCAGTCCTAATATGTGTCTGCCAGCCAACACCTGCATGCCTAGTCCCATAATCGCATACCCATAGTTCCCCCACCTGCCACTACTCTACAGCACTCATCCTTACTGTGGGCGTAGGTGGATGTCGGGACACATGTCGTACGTTGTGTCAACCCATGTGTTATCAGGCTTGCACAACCTACTGTTCCGTGTACAGCTACATCCTGGTCATAATAGTGTTACTCCCATTGGTTGGAAGGACCAAATTTATGGTGTCCCACAAGGGATGTCGCTGTCCATGTTTAAAGTGTAGACCTTGTAGATCTCTCCCACTGGTAGTTTCCTGTCGGTGGTCTGGGAAGCAGTGTTGTATTTACCTTTATTGCATGTCTGTATATCTCACTGGCCTAGCTGGAGTGGGGGTGGGGGTGGGAGGTAGACGTTTGTTGATTGGAACTCCCACCAACATATGCCCGGTCTAAACATATGTTACCCGTAACTGCTGTAACATAACCTAGGTATATACATGTGTATATTTACTGTAACATATATATATATATATATATATATATATATATATATATATATATATATATATATATATATATATATATATTTACATTAATATATACAGATATATCTGCATATGTAGTCATACATGTATATTCATATCTTGCTGTCTCATATATATATATATATATATATATATATATATATATATATATATATATATATAGGTTCATAGGTTCATACTAGGCTATCTGCCCTGGGGCAATTATAAGCCTATCCAGATTCTGTATGGCTTACGCCACCCCTTGATTTGAGTATACTGTGCCCTTTTTAAGGTTTAGTTTACTGTGCCTCTGTCTAATAGTGACACGGGAGTAATCCCTGGGACAAACCTACGATCCCCCATCCACTTATCGAGATTCTTCTTGAAGAGATTCAGTGAGGTGCTCTGCCTCACATGAACTGGAATTCTATTCCAGAGCGAAGGAAGCCTCTGGGTTATGAACCTGTCCCTCCAGCAAGTTCTATTTATTTCTGTGCTGAGGTTCAAGTCCCTCGAGTGTGGCTCTAAGGGATTTAGATTTACTGAGGTGGAGCATGTCCATTAATTCTGGATTTGACATAGCTTTGTATGTCAGGCATAGATCGCCTCGAAGTAGGCGGTATGCAACTGAGTAGAGCTGGAGTTTTTTTAACCGAGCAGTATATGGCATCTGTTTGAGACCCTTGATCCTCTTGGTGAGATACTTTTGGGGTCTTTCTAATTGCTGCAGGTGACGGGTAAGGTACATCCCAAAAGGGGCATTGTATTCTATTATGGGCCTGATGAGGGATGAATAAAGGGGCACGATTACCTCTCTTGATCTAGATGTGAAACCCTTCGTGATGAGGTGGGCTATGTAGAAGGTCTTTCTAACCACTTTGGCAATGTGGTTTTCAAAGGAGAGATTGCTATCAACTTGGGTCCCCAGGTCCCTAATAACTTTCTTTGTACTTAATGGGTTTCCGCCTATGTGGTAATTTGTGGGCACATTGTTTTTGCCAAAGGGTATGACTATACATTTTTTGGCATTTAGCTTTAAACCATGGTGCTGGCACCAGGTATCTGTCTCTGTGAGACCTTTTTGAAGGATGTTTGTGTCAGCTGGAGAGTTTATTATGGCGCCCAGTTTGCAGTCGTCTGCGAACTTGGTGAGCCATAGTCCTCCCACGTTTGCCTGTACCTCGGAAAAGTATATACCGAACAAGAGTGGTCCCAGGACAGAACCCTGTGGGATGCCACTTGTGACCGGTTTTGAGTCTGACATGGCTCCAGCAACTCTCACTCTGTGGGTTTTGTCTTTGAGCCAGTTTGCAACCCATCTTGTGACATAGGGGTTTATATTTAAGCTGGATAGCTTATCTATGATGCCCGAGTGGGGTATTGTGTCAAATGCCTTTGCAAGGTCCAGATAGGCTGTGTGGACTACCTTCCCTTCATCTATGGCTTTGGTGACTGTTTCAAAGAAGTCAACCAGGTTCAAAAGGCAGGATCTGCCCTTGACAAAGCCGAACTGGGTAGGATCTAGTGTCTGTAGGTACCCAATGTCTTTGTTTATGAGCTCCATGATGATCCTCTCCATAGCCTTGCAGACTAAGCTAGTCAGGCTTATGGGGTGATAGTTTCCAGGGTCCGTAGATGCTCCACCTTGTGGAGTGGGACCACTGTTGCTGTACGCCATTCTGTGGGCACATATCCTGTAGTGAGGCAGAGATTGTATAGCTGTTTTATTTGAGGGATTAGTTCCTCTTGTAGTTCATGTAGGACGCAACCTGGGATGCCATCTGGTCCCATGGAAGCAGTGTTTTTTGCTTTGGAGAGGGTAGCCTTCAGCTGAGCATCTGAGATGTTTGGGAGGCAGCCCTCTGCCGGGATAGATATTTGCTCTTTTGTGGGGGAGGGGGTGGAGAAGTTTGCACTGAACCTGTCTGCCAGGATATTGGCGATGTCTGTGGGTTCAGTGTATTTTTTGTCATTTAGAATCAACTCAGAACAAGTCTGGGAGTTGCATCCCAGGTTTCTAACATAACTGAAAAAGCCTTATGATTGTCTTTGGTGTCCTGTGCAATTTTTCTCTCGAAGCTGGCCTTGGAGGATTTTATGAGGGATTGTAATTTTTTTGCTAGTACTGATCAGAGATGCCTTCCCTATTAGGGATTTTGCTCTATCATGTAGTAACTTCCTCCTTCTGTTGTACAGTTTATTTATGGCAGGGGTCCACCAGACTGGATGCCTGCCTTTGGATGATTGGGTCTTGGTTTTGTTTGGGACAGCATGATCCATGCATTCCTGGAGATGTCCGTAGAATGCATTTATATAGGATTCTGCAGTTTGGGCTGTAGTTTCCACTGGCCCTGGGGCCTTGAAGGATTCCACTTTGGTTTTGAGAAGTGAGAAGTTCACTTTTGAGAAGTTTTTCACTGTGGTTTTCTGGGCTGGGGGTGGGGTCGGGATGTGGACATCCAGTGAAATTAATTTATGGTCTGATCTTACCAATGAGGGATATACTTCTGGTGTGAAGCATAGAGTCCCCATGTTGGTAATGATCAGGTCTAGTATGTTGTCCCCTCTTGTGGGAGTGGTGACTAGTTGTTCCATAGCATTTGAGTTTATAATTTCCAGGAATCTTTGGGCTAAGGTGCTGGGGCTTGAGTAGTGCTTCCAGTCAATGTTTGGGTAGTTGAAGTCACCCAATATAATGGTGTTCGGAGAGATCTTCATGTTCTCCAATGTTTTCAGGAAAGCGAATGGGATTCCTGACTTTGAGAGGGTGGTCTGTAGGATGCTATAAACTGAAAAGCAGTCTTGCCCACTGTTAGTTGCACATGGATGGTCTCCGATACGTGCAATGCCACTAACCTGGAGGTGTGGATATCCTTGATAAATATGGAAACTCCCCCTCCTTTTGTGGTTCGGTCCGGGTTTTGGGGCCGAAAAGCATCATATGAGGTATAGCCTGGTAGTGCTGGGGTGCTCTCTGGAGCCTTGAACCAGGTTTCTGTCACTGCACAGATATCGATGTTCTCCATACTGAGGAGAGCTTCGAGTGCATGCATCTTGAGGTTAAGACTTCTGGCGTTTAGCAGCATTACCCTTAGTTTCTTGTTTCTTGTGCTGTCTATGGGGGTGGGTTTGACTTTTGAGCCTTGACTGAAAAAGGCACTATGGGAGTGGCAAGAGCCTTTGCCAATATCCGAAAGCCCAGTGGTGACAGGTGCAAGCCGTCCCTAGCGAAGCAACGTGGCTTGTCGAGCATGTCATCCCAGGCTGACAAACACTGGATCCCCTTTGAATGACACCAAAATTTTAGCCAATTGTTAAAATCGATCATTTTGTCTTTGTACTGTGGCATCATTCTAGGTGAGGGTAAGATGCTGCTCAAGGTCAGGGTCATACCAGCCTGGGCTACATGATCAGAGAGCTCCTCTATGTCTCTTTTCATGTAGTCCAGGGAGGTACGTCTCAGGTCATTCCCACCAGCATGTACAATGACTGAGTCATATTTGTATTTGCTTTGGAGTGACCTGAGTGCTTGCGTTATGTGGCGGATCCTAGCGCCTGACAGGCAGCTCACTGTGACCTTCTGTTTATTCAGCCTGGTGAGCGGGACGTCAGTGTGTCTGACAATAGAGTCACCTATAACAAGAGTATCAGGTGTGTTATTCAGCCTTAAGGGCTGTGGCTGCTTGGCACACTGACTTTGTGGGTTATGTGTTGTGTGTGTTTTGTTTTGAGGTAGCGTTTGCTTGGATGTCTGCTTTGGAGGTCTCTGTTGCTTAGGTAGATTTTTATTTAGAGCCTCCGAGTATGTTTTTGTGTATTTATGTGTTTGGTTCGCTGATGTGGTGGGACTATGTGATACTGGAATTGTGTTGTGTGAGGTTACCTTCTCCTCCTGACTGGTTACACCAGTTTTGAGATGAGAGAGCTCAGCCTCCAGTTTGGCTAAATAGTTGCATCTCTCACATATATTTGAACCTGCTTGGAGGAGGAGAGGGTTGTCCGTGTACATGAGACAGTTGTAACATTGCCTCAAAATTCCCAGATTCACCAGCTGGACTGGAGAGGAAACCATTGACTGACCTTTGGACATGCTAGAGTAATAGGGAAACTGAATTTAAGATGGACCAATAGAGGACAGGGTAATCGTAGAGATTATAAGAGTAAGTAGTGCTTATGGTTTAATAGTGCTAACTTGTAGGATTACTTAATTGGACCAGTGAAGGGCCTTAGAATGAGAATATGGTGTTTAAATTGAGAGATAGAGCAGTTCTAAGGGAAAAAGTGAAGAGCAGACTTTGTGGAGCCAGGAGTAGTTTAAACCCAATTAGGCGGCGCTGCCCGCTGTTGCACTATGCTCAAAAACACGCAAAACCACGCAAAAGAGGGTTTTAAGAGAGGAAGATGAAGGAGTTTTGGAATTGACCCAGAATGGCCAATAAAACTACAGTTTCAAGTCAGTAACCACTCCCACAGGGGCAGACAGGCTGCTCAATGTTTTTCACAGCCACTGATCAACAGAGAGACTTTCCTTTAGCACAAGCAAAAAATGGCCTCACAGAAACTTACAAACAGTTCAAGAACAGCAAGCCTGTAAATGAACTTTTTTAAATCTCAGAAAAGTGGGAAAAAGCAAGATTTTTTTTTTTTTGTTTTTTCAGAGATAGCAGAGGTTAACAAGTATCAGCAAGTTATAACAGTGCAGTAAATGACCCCACACAAGAGTGCTAGGCCAAAGACAGATAAAATGCAAGTTTTGAGAAAAAACGATTTTAAAAATAAGTGCAAACAGGAAATTCAGTAAACAGCTCTAGGTTGTGCTCTAAATACAGTTACTAATGCAGAAATCAAATTTAACAAGCCAGAAAATGCTCAAAATAGGCGGCTATGCAGAAAAACTTAGCAAATAAACAGAGGAAAAATACTTAAAGTCTCAAAAGTGGCTCCTTTCTTATCTCAGCGTTTTCTCCTCTTGGTGGGTGCTTCACCAACAGCCAACAAGCCTGAAAAGATGCCAAAACCACGAGGCAACCAGGTTTTAAGAGAGGAAGATGAAGGAGTTTTGGAATTGACTCAGAATGACCAATAAAACTAAAGTTTCAAGTTAGTAACCACTCCCCCAGGGGCAGACAGGCTGCTCAATGTTTTTCACTGCCACTGATCAACAGAGAGACTTTCCTTTAGCCCAAGCAAAAAATGGCCTCACAGAAACTTACAAACAGTTCAAGAACAGCAAGCCTGTAAATGAACTTTTTTAAATCTCAGAAAAGTGGGAAAAAAGCAAGATTTTTTTTTGTTTGTTTTTTTCAGAGATAGCAGAGGTTAACAAGTATCAGAAAGTTATAACAGCGCAGTAAATGACCCCACACAAGAGTGCTAGGCCAAAGACAGATAAAATGCAAGTTTTGAGAAAAAAACGATTTTAAAAATAAGTGCAAACAGGAAATTCAGTAAACAGCTCTAGGTTGTGCTCTAAATACAGTTACTAATGCAGAAATCAAATTTAACAAGCCAGAAAATGCTCAAAATAGGCGGCTATGCAGAAAAACTTAGCAAATAAACAGAGGAAAAATACTTAAAGTCTCAAAAGTGGCTCCTTTCTTCTCTCAGCGTTTTCTCCTCTTGGTGGATGCTTCACCAACAGCCAACAAGCCTGAAAAGATGCCAAAACCATGAGGCAACCAGGTTTTAAGAGAGGAAGATGAAGGAGTTTTGGAATTGACCCAGAATGGCCAATAAAACTACAGTTTCAAGTCAGTAACCACTCCCACAAGGGCAGACAGGCTGCTCAATGTTTGTCACTGCCACTGATCAACAGAGAGACTTTCCTTTAGCCCAAGCAAAAAATGGCTTGGGCTAAATATATATATTTGTGTGTGTGTATGTATATATATATATATATATATATATATATATATATATATATATATATATATATATGTCTATATATATATATATATATATATATATATATATATATGTGTGTGTCTATATATATATATATATATATATATATATATATATATATATATATGATTATATATATGTACATCAGTGTGTCAATACATTCCCCGCTCATATGCACTTACACATGTGTAATAGTGTTTATATGCTTCACCAGCATACTAGTGCCTTATTCATTATAACACCGACACTTCACTCCAGTTATCTTGTAATCGGTATATAGCACGTTATACAGTGGACAGATGTCGCTATATGTTCATGTATGGATTACCGATGGTAATTGGAATGTGATAGTGTGATTCGACCCGTCCGTCTTCTGCACAGCCTATTATTCCATGTACTGTCAATGTTTGTATGGGCACATTCCTATTATTTATGTCAACAAATGGAATGCATGTGTTACAGAATTTGTACTTTAACATATATTGTTGTCTGCATGTGAGTATGCATATATACCTATTACGATCTAGCTGACCTCCACGGGGCGGTCCATTAGAACCGGCCCATCCAACCGTGGCACGCCTGGATCCATAATTGCATACCCATAGTTCCTCCACCCCACCCGTGTTAAATTTACATGCGTAACATCCATCATCCACTTGTTATCACAGCCATGACACACCTTTACACATTGCCCTCTCCAGAGCTTTTGGGGCCCTACACACATTTTGTCCCACCTCGTGTATTCACAGGGTCTCCCGCCATGTATATTTGCACATACATGCGTTTTCTAGGATTATGGACTCCAGCCATTTGTGCTTCCCAATTTGTGGAGGTCCCAGCATGGGACTACATTCAGTCTGTGTGTAAAGTAGACATAGCATTTCAACGATGTTACTACCGCTGGTAAAACCCTGCCTGTGGTGTGAGCAGCGGTGCTCTGCTCACTCCTGGGCAGTTTTTTATGACATACGCTGAAAGCACTATATAATACCAACATTGCTGTTGATTCCCTTCACATTCCTTGTGTATGCTTTATTGTTACAACGTCCATTCTTTATATATATGTGTGTGTATATATATATATATATATATATATATATATATATATATATATATATATATATATATGTTTGTTTGTGTCCTGGTTAGGGGTCGCCACAGCGGAACTCCGGTCCGCTAATGATTGGCAGTTGATTTTTATGTACCGGCTTGTCAGGCCTGATGCACAACCTTCAACGAAGATACGCCCATTCAAGCATGTCTCCACGCAGAAGACGCTCTAGCTGAGAATGGAACCGGACAGCATCTTACTGTGAGGCAACAACGCTACAGCAGCACCACCACCGCAGTATATATATATATATATATATATATATATATATATATATATATATATATATATATATATATAGATAT